>NC_136514.1:72042152-72082152 GCF_053919585.1 Euprymna scolopes
ACTTAATTTGACCCCCAAAAAATACATTTTAAGGGGTCATAATAGGGGTCAAATTTAAAAAAAATTGACCGTTTTTTTTTGTTTTTTTTTTTGCTCAACATACACATCCAAACACTCGGGGAACGCCGGGCTGAATGCTAGTATATCTATAAACGTGAACGTGTCTGTGTGTCTGTCTGTGTGTCTATGTACATTTTCCTTCGCAATAACTCTGTTAATTTTTAATCTACAGACTCGACATTTGAAAGACAGGGTACTGAGATTTGGGAAAATCGATGTGATCGGTTTTTCGGCCGGAAATTTGGCCTTGAAGGGGTCAAATTCAACGATTTGACCTTTGAGAACTCTACCAAACACCTCCGACAATTTGAGGTCCAAGCACTTGAAATTTTAGATATAGATTCCTTGGATATGGATCTAACTTAATAACTTGATTTTTTTTTCTCAACATACACCTCCTAACACCCGGCCTGAAATGCTAGTATATATATATATATATATGTATATATATATATATATATATATATATATATATATATATATATATATATATATATATATATATATATATATGATTAGTTTTTTTGGAAAAAGAATTCCAGCAGAGTGCTCAATTAAAAGGAAAATCCAAATTTTAAGAGCGTACTTATATTTTGTGTACAGAAAGTTGTTAGTTGAGACAGGTCATTGGTACCGTCGGTTTCAAGCCCGATATATATATATATATATATATATATATATATATATATATATATATATATATATAACTTTAGTTTAATAAATTTAGTTGAGAATTTTGGATGACGAATTTAATCTGATACAACCTAAAGTAGATTTTTATTAATATTTTGCGAATAGAATCTCCTATATTCGTGAATAATCTTTTCCTTTTAATTTTGAACATAAATACGAAACTTTCAAAGGTATGATTAAGTTCTGTTAAATCATATACGGCACTATAAAATAATGTCTCATCGTGGGTGGTAAATTCAATGAGATTTTTGAGAGGGTATATATATATTTTTCAATAGTAAGTAAAAAACATTTTCTTATGATTTTTAAAAATTTCCATTTACTTTTATCAATATTTTTTGTTAACCACACTTCCAAATACTCACATAAGCATATATTCACTTGATGCAGACATTTATATTGGAATACTATTCACTGTACTTTTTTACCAAACACACGTTATTCTATGAACATTTTATTATAGAAATAACTTTTATATGTATGCTATTGTATATCAACGCTTGCTTATAAAATTTCGTTTTTTTTTAAATTTCTTTTTTGCCAAACTCTCTAGCACTTTTTACTTCGTGACATTTCTATTATTTTAATGTTTCATTTCATTATGTATGTTCCATATATATTCCGTTTATTTTCTTACTTCTCTAAAACAACTTTTATACCTCAAGTATAAAGACGCCCCAATCTGCCTCTACCAAGGCAAGGGACCACACCACATTGCACTTCACGTCAGAATGATCCCGAGAACAATGACAGCAAGCCTCGTTTATTAGACTCTCGTTTCACACCAAAAATAATTCTACTTTTATCTCTATCGTTCTCTTTAAAAGTTTATTCCCGCCGTGAAATATGCGTCTATAGTAATTCTTATCGTCAAAGTGTGACCACGACATCCTGATGAAACCATCCCCATTTTATCTGTGTATCTCCGTTACGTTCTCACACACAATTTTACTATGTTTACGTCTCTTTCTCTAACCTTGATGGTGTTTTAAGCGTTTCCCAGACACCGGAAGGGATGGGACACCGGCAGAGTTAGGACACCTCCTTCCCGCTTACTCTCGCGAGAAGATCACGTGATAGCCGTTAATGAGCTACCGACCTCTAGCGGAAATCGAGTCACTTATTACTAACTGACATAAAAATCCTACTCTTTTTTTGATCGTTCTCCCCCACTTCATTCATTCAGACTTTTTTTTTGTTCTTTGATTTTTCGCCGGCGACCATAATTGTGAGAAAAAATAGCAAGAAGCGGTGTTGTGGTGGTCTGGATGAAATTAAAAAAAAAAATAAATCAAATTAGAAATCTTCAAATTTTGTATCGGAATTTTTAAAATGAGGATTGATAATTTATTTTATTTGGATTATTTGAACTTATATTCTAATCTTGATTGTTATGTTCACAACGTTCTGGTCAATTCAACTTTTAAACTTCTTCAAGCGGATCTGTTCTAACTTGTTAAATTTTATGGCGTATACGGAATTTCAAACTGAGTTTATTTCTGGTCTCTCGGACTAAATAATCGCTTGTTTAGTAATATTATCTACGCAAAAAATAGCATTAAACAAATCTTAGCCTTTTAACGAGGAGCAAAGTATACGTACTGATACTACACTTAATCTTTTTACTTCGATCAATAAAAGATAAATCGTTCTAGACTGACGCAAGTCTATTTTTCTTCGAATCCAGAGTGCGTCTAAGAGAGCGGAACTTTCCCACATTAAAAATCGACTTGGGTTTAATTGTACTCTCGTGGGTACATGCAAACACAAATGCATTGATAATAAAAGAAGCTTATCACCTCACGTAATAAGAATGTTATAGGAACAATGTTCGATATTTATAAAATTGATATAGATTGATTTGATGGCAATTAATTTGTTCAAATTCATTTCGTCTGTTAATTAAGTCGAAGAGTTTGAAGGATAGACTTTCATGTAAGGTGTTATTTGTCATGGCAAGCAGTGGTTTAAAGTAGTTGTTAAAGGAAATAATTCTAGTCTTTGTAGCATTATATGTTACCATCCACTTACGGTGTGCTTCTACTACCTAGTGAAGGTTGTATTCTAAGTTTTCTGCTATTACCTTGAATATGTGTACATTCGTTTTTGCCTCACGTCTATTATAAAGCGTGATGGCATAAGCAAATATACCCATCTCGAACCATTTCATACGTAGGCGTGTTACACTTTTTAAAATCCACAGCTAGAAAACACTTAGAGGAAGCATAATCACAGCTTGAACATAATTCTTCAGGCAAAGTATTGAACTCATCCTGGCGACTTCATTATCCGTGTAAAAAGTCTTTAAGGCACAATCGATGTTGGAAACGAACTAATCAACGTCGATCGATGTGATCATTTTATAGATTCTTAATTGCAACTGTTAGTTTAATTTCCGGTTTCTTTGACTGTAGGCGGCGCCCTTCATCCACAAATGAAAAAGTGTGTTCAGCTGGCAGTGATTGATCGATCGATCCGTATAGAATACAATCAATCGACGCTGATTGGAAATCATTTCTAATCATACTCAACTATCTCGCGCCTCTCCACTATCAAAACACGTTTTTGCCATTAAGTGACAAAGCGGTCAAGAATATGCGATTAGAAATAAGAAAATTAGAATAAATGAGGATTAATAATTTGGATTATTCAGACAACTATTCTCATCTTGAATGTTATTTTGACAACGTTTCGGCCCTTTATATGTATTAATTATAGGTGTTTCTATGGTGTGGGAGGTTAACTCTCTCACCATAGGAAACACCTCCTATAATCGAGAGAAAGTCGAAATAAAGACGAAACGTTGATGAACACATAATTCGATTTGCTTCTTTATATATATATATATATATATATATATATATATATATATATATATATATATATATATATATATATCACCGGATCGATACGGGTCCAGATCTGGAAGAATGCTTTTTCTACAAGTGCTGGCGGAAGCTTGGCGAATACTCGACGGATGGCGGCGATCAGGCTGGTTTTGGTGTTGTGAGAGGTCATATTGGTGATGTTCTCGACGTATGACCAAACGAAGTAGCCCAACAGGGTCCAAGTCAGGGAAGGAAGGGGCCGGTTAGAGAAGGGTATAACGCTCGAAGTGCCTTTCTGAAGACAAGCCTGAGTGTCTTTGGACATGTGGGCGGGCGCTGATTCCAAAAAGTGTCTGCTAGCGGCCACCTTGCATCAGGGAATCACCACATTCTTCAACACGTCTAGGTACATTTTGGTGTTGAATTTCAAGCCGATTTCGGAGATGTAAGGTGGCATGACCATAACCGTGACCGGGAACGTTGTTTTCATCACCTTGGCCATGTCCCTGTTATTCTTGGCAATCCAGCGATGCATTTTGAGAGTTCTTGCAATGACCCCGGTTGTCATAATTTTGATTGATAGAGAACATAAGTTGTACAGCGGTGCATCTCTGATCTCCTCGTTGAACATTGTGTCACTTTCAGAAATCATAGAAAGTTCCTATCACTCTTGGGATTTATACACAACTGACCAAGTAGTAGATGGTCTGCCCCCCCCCAAAAAAAAAAGAAAAGAAAGAAAACCAATTTTCGTCAAACGGAAATGACATCATATAGTCTTTTTTAGGGCGACGATATCCATTCAGGTATGAATACATGTGTGTATGTGTGTTCTTCTTGTGTACAGCGTAATTTCTTAAATTAGTTAACAGATCATTGTAAAGTTTTGAATATATATTTTGACGATCATGGCGAGTATCATAGGGACGTTATTTTCTATAAATAATACGATTTAAGAGTTCATATATATATAAGGTATTTATTTTTTTAAAAATAGCATTAACTTCTACATTTTGAGGTATGAGTCCACTTGCCCTGTCACCAATAAATATAAAAATTTTAAACTTAATTAAATACAAGAATTTAATAGAGACAATACGTGCTGTAGATCAATTTTGGAATTATATAATATATGATGTTTTAAAAGGATCGCTGTGTTAGTGTGTATATAAGTGTGTACTAATAATATGTATGTGTTTAGTGACACGACAAACAACAAAAGCAAAAACGGTGAAATCATAAACTTTAAATTATCATTGTCAATTATAGAATATTTAATTTAAGCCACAGTTAAGTAACATTTGTTCATTTTTATTTTGTAAATTTTTACATTTTGAAACCGAAACCGTAAGGTAATTCTCCCCCCCCCCAAAAAAAAACTCAAAACTTTAAAACTAAAGCTGTATTCATTAGTTCTATTTGTTTAATGACGCCAAGAAGAATTGTTTGGATAAGAGAGGGGAAATCTGCAAAGAATGCAATCGCAGAATACAGACATTCTTTATAAAACTGTACGGAAAGACAAACTACGGAAACAACAGCGTCATATCACCATACAACCAGGAATACATTTAATGCATGCAGAAATGAAGATAGTAATCTGTACAATAAAATAGAGTAAACACCGCCATATACCAATGTTATCATAGTTTCGTTTCTTTAAAATGCATTAAGGATAATTTGTAAAATATTTGATTTTTTCGATCAATTATGCAATTTAGTCTCCGATCGGCTCTAACTTATTCAGAACGCGTACTTGATTTTCTTTCGTCGTTACCTTACATTAGTGTGTGTGTGTGTGTGTGAATATCCTATCGTATACCCAGTCTACGTACGAATCCATTACAATTACTTTTTCTTGTAATCATGTTTTGATGAAAATTGAAGCCTAATGTGATGAGTTACCTTGACTAAATGTCAACGATTTACATTTGGCTAAAGTTTGGTTATTCAACCACTCAAAGAGATTTGGACCAATGAAATCACAATAACTTCATTCTTCAAGCGATCTGGACCCATCAGAATGGACTATCATAAATATTTCTTGCGGTATTATTGGAATAGACAATAAAATGGGTTTAGACAAAACTTTCAGCCTTTTTTTTTTGGCAAATATTTTTAAGTTCACACCTAAATAGAATAAGCTAAATTAAAAAAAAATGTCTTTTTCTCAAGTTTATTTTTAGTATAATAAACATCTCCACATATAATCGCGATAAGTGGCCTTTGGTGGCTAGATTGGAAAACATAAATTTAGTTGGTTGTTTTCAAAAATTGTTCAAAGCTTGAAGAAGAAAAGGGACCCTGAAAATTCCCGACAGAATAAAACAGTAAAATAGAAATTGATTTTATTTTGAAAGTCGTTCAATACATTTAGCATGCGATGGTAAGTTGCACGTTTATTTTATACATATATACATATACACATATATACATATACACATATATATACACATATATATACACACAGATATATATATATATACATATACACATATATATACGCACACACATATATATATATATGAATACACACACACATATATATATATATATAACTACTTCATTTACTCACACAAATGTAATATACGAAAGTATAGATTTATGCGTAAACTTTAAGTATTTACTTCAAAAGTATGTAGGTAGAGCTAGTTAGTAATTTATAAAATATATATGGCGATTAAGCTACACTGAATATTCTGCGTTTCATCCACTGTAGGATTTGTCAGGCTTATGCCTGTGTAGCTTAATCGCCATATATATTTTATAAATTACTATATATATATATATATATATATATATATATATATATATATATATATAGGAAATTTATTACTATGAGTCCAGAATGAGTTTAAAAATAGTTTCAGCTAGAGGAAAATCCTCAAAGAGAGGAAAAATCCAACTAGCATCATCAGAATTCATAGATGGACTAAGTTATAAAGTCAAATAAAAATGGAAAGATCGTAGATAAAGGGGAGTTAGAAAAGAAGGGGGAGTGGTGGGGAGAGGACGTTGGAGTTTAAAGTAGTAGGAGTGTATTAAAAAAAGAGAGGGGTTTATAATTAAGTATTAATTATGTGTAAATTCTTATATACGTGTTTTTTAACGGTTTAAACTTAAAAGACGCTACTTTTATTGATAACGGCATAAGTAACAGTTAATTTAAAGGATCACCATGGCAACAGGTTGGAGAGTTAATGTTAGTGAAGGAACGGGTTGAAAATGGGGTTTAAAGTAATTTAGCCGGGCGGGGAGAGATTGAAAGATATTTATTGTTTATAAAATGGAAAAGAAAAGGAAAAATAAGTTAATGAATTATACTTTACAGGTTTATTTTGATAGTGTAATGATATATATAATTAAATATAATATATATATAAATAAATTAGCCAGGCAGGTAGAAATTATACGTTGCAGGTTTATTTTAATAAAATAAAATAAAATAGGTGAAAGCTTAAGTAAGTAACTTAAATAATAGAAAAAAACATTTTTAATGAGTAACACACAAATATAAGCACACGCATAAATATGTACAGCAAATGCACATACGTAAATGGGGGAAAAGCACATGCGTGATTACACATATATATATATATATACATATATATATAAACAAACACACATATATATATGCACACATACACAGATACGTAAAAATACACGCATATATACATACATAAACATATATGCAAATACACATACATATATATATATATATAGATATATATATATACATATTAACATACATACATATAAATATAAATTAGCTGGGAGGGGGGGGAAATGAAAAATATTTTATAAATAATTTTTAAATTTTCAGGCGTTGTAGTTGAAGGAAAGAGAGAAGGAGAAAAATATAAATTAATGAATTATAAGTTACAAGTTTATATTACTAATATAGAAATAGGTAAGAATATCAGTAAGTTAATCAAATAATAATAAATTCATAAAATTATTAGGGAGATATTTATAATAAGTGAATAAAACACATACACACAGAAAAACACACACACACACAAATACAAATATATATAAACACATACATATACACACATGTAGAAGATACGCACACAAATACAAATACATATATAAATACATATACACATATATATACACACATATAAATACATACATACATACACATAAACATACATATACACAAACACACACACATATATATATATATTTATATATATATATATATATATATATACACACACATATACACATACATATATATATATATAAATTAGCTGGGCAGGGAGAGATTGAAAAAATTAGTTTTTTGTTTTTAATTTATTATTTATAATTTTTTGAATTGTCGGGCGTTAAGTTGAAAGAAAGAAATGGGAAATAGAAGGGTAAATAGGTGAATTATACGTTATAGGTTTATTTAATAAAGTAAAAAAAATAAGGATATCAGTAAGTTAATTAAATAATAAAAATTAATATAATTATAAATAAAATGTTAATAGTAAGTAGATAACAAAAACACACAAATACATACACATGAGTACACATGTAAAAAAATACACACATAAATGGGGGAGGAGCATGTGCTTGAGTATATGTACAAACACAAATATGAAATATATGTAAATAAGCTTCGTGTTAAAAAATATGATAATTATTATTGAAAGAATTAGTAAGAGGTAAATATAAGAGAAAAGTGTATTATATAAGTTATATGTAGATGGTAAATTAAATAATTAGTTAAAACAGAAGGTAAGTAAATGATTAGTTGTTAACAAGTAGATAATATACCGAGAGGCAAGTCGAAGGATACCAATTGTGATAAGTACGTAATTGAAATAATAGAAATCGAGACCTAACTATGGAAATAGCCAATAAGAAACTATGGGGCGAGAACCTTTAAATAATGACATAAGGAGTGATTAAGGCAAAGGGGGGGGTACAAAAATGAGTTAGGTAAAGAGAGATGCAGCTAAAAAATGGTGGGATAAATGGGTGGGGGTTCTGTGGAGGGGTTCTTTTAGAATGAATGGGGGACTATATAGTTTAGGTTGTAAATAGGGTGTGTGTAATTCGTTAGTGTTAGATTTTAGGGGTGGGTTATAGTTATTATTAGAAGGGTGAGAAGTTGCTTAAGAGGTGGGATTTATAATGTTTACAATTAAGTGAGGTTTCTGTTTTTTTATTTAGAAGTTTATCTCTATCTCTAAAATTAGTAATCAGTAATTTTTCAGTTAAGCATAAATAACATGGGGAGTTTAGTGATTTACAGGTACTAGCTCTATTAAGAATTTCCCAGCTAATAATCGGGGTGAGGTTGTTTCGGGTAAGTAGTAGATAGTGGTTAGTTAATGAAGTACTATTGGGGTGGTTGGGATTATTTAGGGAGCATTTATGCACTCTAAATCTGTCTTTGAACGTGGTGCTTGAGAGGCCAATGTAAAATTTTTTGTTTTGTGGGTCTTCAGCAGGGGCAATAGTTGCTTTGTAAACCACATTTGTTGAGAGACAATTTTGCTGGAGCGGGCATTGGGGTTTGTTAAGGCAGTTACAGTTATTTTGACCATTGTTATTATAGTTGTGGTTATTTAGTATTTTATTGTTGTGTTTTTTAATTTTATTTTCTAGATTATTTGTGCAACTGTAGCTAAGCTTAATAGTGTTCTTATTAGAAATTTTATGTAGAATATTACTTGGGAGGAAGTGGTGATTAAGAAGCATGAAGAATTTTTTACCTAATTTAGTTTTTATCATATTATTATAGGGAGGGTTAAACCAGAGGACTTTGCGGGATCTGTTATTCCTATTTGTATTGTTGGGTTTATTAGGGTCCAAGTATGTAATATTAGGGTTGGAATAAGTGTATGTAAATGGATTTCACAGACTGTGATGACAATAAAAGTATTGGAAGTGTGTAACATTTTTGGAAATCGCCCAAGACAAGGCGTAAAGCCATTTGATGCAAGGAAGTAAAACTGCTACTTCAAGGTAAAAAAAAATCTAGCCACCGAAAAGCGTTAGGTTGATAGACTCCGACTAAGAAAACTGCAATTATTTCTCCTTTATCAGAAACATTGCCGATGGAATATGAGGAGTGATAGACAAAATAAGCGAAGCAAGAGTACCAGGTCCGCTTTTACTGTTGATGTACGACTAAATGAGGCCTGACGAAAGGCAAAGGCAAAAAAAAAAATCGATGATTCATTATTCAAGCAACTGCGATTTGTCATTCGAGCAAACAGATTTTTATCATCCTTCAACTGATCTTGGTCCGTCAGCACCAACTATCGTAAATATTTCTTGCAGTATTATTGGGATAAAAAATAAAACGGATTTAGCCAAAGAGTTCATTATTTGGCAAATATTTTTTGGTTCATACCTAAAAAGATATTTACCAAAATTAAGCACAATGAAAAAAAAAATTTTCTTCACTCAAGTCTATTTTTGGTATAATGATGCAATAAACTGAAAGTTGTGACTAAATCCGTTTTATTGTTTGCACTGACGGGTTCAGATCGCCTGTTCGCTTGAACGGCCGAAGTTATTTGAATAGAGAATCATAGGCAGCAAGTAGTCGTGCATTTTGTCGTGTCAAATTTAGTCGCAGATAAATGATCAAAATTCCACTATCTACTCTCCTATTTATATATTTATTTTTTTCTATTTTTTTCTTATTTATATATTTATTATTTCTATTTATTTTTTATTTATATATTTATTATTTCTATTTATTTTTTTGCCCATTTGTATTTATTTTTTTCTATTTTTTTCTTATTTATATATTTATTATTTCTATTTATTTTTTATTTATATATTTATTATTTCTATTTATTTTTTATTTATATATTTATTATTTCTATTTATTTTTTATTTATATATTTATTATTTCTATTTATTTTTTAGTTATATATTTATTATTTCTATTTATTTTTATTTATATATTTATTATTTCTATTTATTTTTTATTTATATATTTATTATTTCTATTTATTTTTTATTTATATATTTATTATTTCTATTTATTTTTTATTTATATATTTATTATTTCTATTTATTTTTTATTTATATATTTATTATTTCTATTTATTTTTTATTTATATATTTATTATTTCTATTTATTTTTTATTTATATATTTATTATTTCTATTTATTTTTTATTTATATATTTATTATTTCTATTTATTTTTTATTTATATATTTATTATTTCTATTTATTTTTTATTTATATATTTATTATTTCTATTTATTTTTTATTTATATATTTATTATTTCTATTTATTTTTTATTTATATATTTATTATTTCTATTTAATTTTTGTTATATATTTATTATTTCTATTTATTTTTATTTATATATTTATTATTTCTATTTATTTTTTATTTATATATTTATTATTTCTATTTATTTTTTATTTATATATTTATTATTTCTATTTATTTTTTATTTATATATTTATTATTTCTATTTATTTTTTATTTATATATTTATTATTTCTATTTATTTTTTATTTATATATTTATTATTTCTATTTATTTTTTATTTATATATTTATTATTTCTATTTATTTTTTATTTATATATTTATTATTTCTATTTATTTGTATTTATATATTTATTATTTCTATTTATTTTTTATTTATATATTTATTATTTCTATTTATTTTTATTTATATATTTATTATTTCTATTTATTTTTTATTTATATATTTATTATTTCTATTTATTTTTATTTATATATTTATTATTTCTATTTATTTTTTATTTATATATTTATTATTTCTATTTATTTATTTATATATTTATTATTTCTATTTATTTATTTATATATTTATTATTTCTATTTATTTTTTATTTATATATTTATTATTTCTATTTATTTTTATTTATATATTTATTATTTCTATTTTTTTCTTATTTATATATTTATTATTTCTATTTATTTTTTATTTATATATTTATTATTTCTATTTATTTTTTATTTATATATTTATTATTTCTATTTATTTTTTATTTATATATTTATTATTTCTATTTATTTTTTATTTATATATTTATTATTTCTATTTATTTTTTATTTATATATTTATTATTTCTATTTATTTATTTATATATTTATTATTTCTATTTATTTATATATTTATTATTTCTATTTATTTTTTATTTATATATTTATTATTTCTATTTATTTTTTATTTATATATTTATTATTTCTATTTATTTTTTATTTATATATTTATTATTTCTATTTATTTTTTATTTATATATTTATTATTTCTATTTATTTTTTATTTATATATTTATTATTTCTATTTATTTTTTTGCCCATTTGTATGCTTAAGTTTCCACACACACACACACACACACACACACACACACACACACACACACACACACACACATTTATTTAAACTGCATTAAAAATATTTTAGTAATTTTTTAAATAGATTTCTCAAAATTTCTTTAGAGTATATGTAAGAGAGTCGCTGACGCACAGCTAGCAGCAGTCATATTCAAATGACCATGCCGTCTTCGCTTTGTGACGTCACATCAGAGATAAAAAGGACGCACGTATTTGAGACATGATCGAGCGGAAAAAGTCATGTTCGTGCTTGGAGAAATAGAATTTGAGACGTGTTCGAGGCGAATGGGTCGCGTTAGAGCTGAGACAAAAATTCACACACGATTAAAAAAGTAGAAATAAATTGTTTAAATATTTATTTAAAAAAAGTAGAAATAAATTGTTTAAATATTTATTTAAAAAAAGTAGAAATAAATTGTTTAAATATTCATTTAAAAAAAAGTAGAAATAAATTGTTTTAATATTTATTTTTAAAAAAGTAGAAAAAAATTGCGTCAATATTTAAAAACAAAAGTAGAAATAAACTGTTTAAATATTTAAAAACAAAAGTAGAAATACATTAATTTATTTTTATTTCGGACTATTAGTCTCATCTTTATTAGTTGTTGTTTTTTTTAATCTTTTTATTGGTTCACAACGTTTCGGCCAACTTCCTCTGGTGGTAACCGCGACGGATATCAAAACATCAAAAAAAACAAAAACAAAAAAACAACAACAACTAATAAAGATGAGACTAATAGTCCGAAATAAAAATAAATTAATGTATAATGCTCATCTCAAAAAATGAATTCCAATTAAGGAATAATATATATATACTAATCGGTACGGACCCGACTATGGAAGATCAGATAATAAATAAACGTGGATTTATAAGATCAAAGAATCCAACCTTGATCGCCCTTCGGGGCCCGTGGCACAGTTGATAGACAGTTGACATAGAGACGTTGAATCTCTACGGTTCCAGATGCGCATTGTCTGAAGATAGCGGTTTCAATCCCACCCAAAGCGTGCCAGAGGTTAATTGGTCAAAATGTGGTGAGACGACAGCAACTACGGATGGCAGTGATGGCTGAGAATGCAGTTAGGAGATTCAAAGTTCCTATCCGTCGCGGTTACCACCTGACGAAGGCCAGTGGAAGTTGGCCGAAACGTTGTGAACCAATAAAAAGATAAAAAAAACAAAAACTAATAAAGATGAGACTAATAGTCCGAAATTAAAATAAATTAATGTATAATGCTCATCTCAAAAAATGAATTCCAATTAAGGAATAATATATATATAGAAATACATTGTTAAAATATTTATAAAAAGTAGAAATAAATTGTTTGAATATTTATGTAAAAAAGAGAAATAAATTGTTTAAATATTTATAAAAAAGGTACAAATACATTGTTTAAATATTTATAAAAAGAGAAATAAATTGTTTAAATATTTATAAAAAAGAGAAATAAATTGTTTAAATAATTATAAAATAAGAGAAATAAATTGTTTAAATATTTATGAAAAAAGACAAATAAATTGTTTAAATATTTATAAAAACGTAGAAATATTTTTTTTAAAAATATTTATAAAAAAAAGAGAAATAGTTTCAATATTTGTAAAAAACGTAGAAATAAATGGCTTATATATTTATAAAAAAGTAGAAACCATAGTATTAATGCTGGAGTCCCCCAGGGTTCCATCCTGGGCCCAACTCTCTTCCTGATTTACATTAATGATCTTCCAAATCACATCGTTACATCATTTGTAGACATTCATTCTGATGACACTACTATATATGGTAGCACATCTAAAATCGTAAACGACCAAGTTCTCTCCGATTCTCTCTCCTCTGATTTTTAGTATATGGTACAATGGGGAAAGGAGTGGCTGGTTACTTTTAATGCATCTAAAACAAAACTTATATATTTACACCATCAACGTTCTTATCCCCATCTTGCATCAATTGAAATGAATGGCTCTCGTCTTGGGGAGACCTCATGTTTTGATAAGCTTCTGGGCTTGACCTTTACTCCTGATTTGAAATGGAACACGTACATTAAATTTGTTGCCAAGGCTGCTGAAAAAATGGTAGGATCATTCTATCGATCCAGTAGATATCTCACTGCTGACGCAATTCTCTATCTATATAAGAGCCAGGTACGTCCAAGGATGGAGTACTGTTGCGACATTTGGGCAGGAGCTGCTAGAAAGGACGTCATGCCTTGATAGAGTTCAAAATAGACTTCGTAGCCTCGTAGATGTCCTTTTCTTCTCTGCAACCTCTATCTCACAGAAGAGATGTTGTGAGTTTGTCTCTGCTGTATCGTTATTTTTATGGCAAGTGCTCGACTGAGCTTCAATCTATGGTCCCCCCTCGCCAAACTTTCACAAGTAACACTCGTCTAGCTGAAAATACTATCAATAATTTCCCACACTCTTTATCTGTGCCTAAACCTAAACGTAGATTCCATGAACAAAGCTTCTTTCTTAGAACTGCACGCCTGTGGAACTGTCTTCCGTTCTCCTGCGTTCCAGCTGACTACAATCTGGTTATCTTCAAGTTCAACGTAAACAAATTCTTGATGAGCTGTTCCACTTAGTTGAAAATTTACTTAATTTCTATTACTAACAATTACTATATTGTTCAATTGACTACTGTACACTCTAAACCCTTATCCTCGGGTGGTCTCTGGGCCTTGATAAGTGGGGATGCCTATGTAAAAAATATTTATAAAAAAGTAGATACAAATTGTTTAAATATTTATAAAAAAAGTAGAAATAAATTGTTTAAATATTTATATAAAAAAGTAGAAATTAATTGTTTAAATATTATTTAAAAAGTAGAAATAAATTGTTTAAATATTTATTTTAAAAAATGCGTTGTTAGACATACAACATATAAAGGCTTTTGTTAAAAAATGAAAGTGAGCCGATTTTTTTCTTTCTTCTCTTTTCTTTCGAGAATCTACAAATGTAAAATGTAACGACACCGTTAAAAAGGCGTACAGCGTTACATATATATTGGGTTGTTATGCTTGTGTTTTTCAATATATATATATATATATATATATATATATATATATATATATATATATGCTAATTCACATATCGCAAAATAGTTCTTAAAATCGCATTATACTTGTCATTATTATTTATTGATTTACTTATATATATATATATATTATTTTTTTAAATTCATATATTAGTAAACTAGTACCGGCATTTTGTCTACATTTCTTATTTAGGATATGTTATATTCTACCGTGAAGGCATCAATTTAATACCTGTCCTGTTTTTAAAATTGTGAAACGGCTACATTGTAAACGGCTGATGATTCTCATTTTCTATTTAACAATTTAATTTAAACTTTGTCTTTCTCTTAAATATAGTTATTATATAGTTATTTCAACTTTCGTAATTGTGGATTATCTAACGAAAAGTTAGCTTAAGCGAGTGTTAAGTCTGCAATATGTTGAAGTTAGTTGGTATATAAAGGAATTTGAATGTACTTTAAAATTGTATTTAATACTTTTTTATATAAAATACCTAAAATTCATTTAGACTACACACGTGAGTAAAAAAAATGGGCCAAACAAATTTTATACATTGTATCGCACTAAATGCTATATTGAACAATGAACAATTGAACAAGGGAACTTAAATGAGACTAATAACACAGAACAAGACATTTACTTTAAGAAATGCTTAGGATGGAATCGCATTCCCTTTTGATTTCTTTAAAAGATCAATCCTTTTAGACATGTTCTCAACCAAAGTGGAACACTTTGAAGAGGAGATTGTATTCCATTCGCTTTACACAGCTTCCCGCAGTTTGTCATTGTTCGAAAAAGTTCTTCCATCCAATGCACGAGATATTATGGACCAAATATTCTCGATTGGATTTAAATCGGGGCTTTGACCTGGCCAAAATATCAGATTAATTAAATTTTCAGAAAACCATTTTTGTGACCTTAGCAGTGTGTGCAGGGGCATTACCATGTTGAAAAATAATATTCTGAGATATTCCCAGCTTCTAGATAATTGGTAACAGTCATGTTTCTAATATTCGAATGTATTCCTTTGCATTGATTGACTTCTCACATCTAATAAGTTCCCCAACTCCTGCTGCAGTAAAAGTTCCCCATATCATTATCTCTTCATTCCGGTGTTTAACTGTCGTTTTTATGCAACTTGGTGAACATCTTTTCCCAGTTCTTCGAGAGCATCGGGAGCATCAATTACAAGACAAAATATGTATTTATCTGACCAGAAAACATTCCTGAACCAATCTCTATCATTCCTGTCATAATACGAGAAAAATATCTTTCTATCATTGATGTTCTTCTTAGATAAAAATGGCTTCTTTGTACACCTTTTAGAAGAAAATCCCATTTCTTTCATTCGTCTAGATATTGTATATATAGAAAGAAAATTTCCAGCCCCTGCCTTGAATTCTTTTCTATGGTAAACATACGTTTTCTTTCAATCCTTCAAAGCATTTAATTTAAGCCTGTGGTCGTCCTTCAAAATGAATGCCCTAGGGCGACCAAATCCAGATTTCCTTTTTACCAAACGTTTGACTTCCAACCTTTGACCAATTTGCTTCACTACAGAAAGAGATGGTTTCACATTTTCTTTTCTTAAAATATAAAAAAATCTGCTTGTAATTCCTTTTTGGACTGCCTTAATCCTGCAATACGGTTTTACCAATTTAATAATAACGATCTGCAAAATAGAAATTTCAGTTAAAATTAACAAAAATTCATGGAAAAATATTGAAAAATCGATTTGTTTCTTGTCCCATAAAGACATCCAACCACCATGGAGATCACCAACTGTTCTACCACATTTTTGTGCTTTATATATCTATATATATAAAAATGTAAATTTGGTTCGTTAAAAGCGAATAAAACCATATTTCTACGTTACCAATTTATTTGAAATTTTCAGACAACCCATCTTTAGAGTCGAGGTATGTTTTTATGTTATTAAAATAAATTTACCTCGCGAATTATTAAAATATTAAATAAAATAAATATATTTTTTAACCGTTACTGCGAATCTGTTCTGTTGATAAAACTGAACTTCCGGTTGACGAAATATTTCATTTTCTGTTAACTAGATAAGTAAAAAAAAACAAAAAAAAACATAATTCATTTGTTTATCTTCCAAATTTTTTAATTTACAAAATTTTCTGTATTATATCAGGCCAAAAAAAAAGTTTGTCGCTTGCTTTTTGAGTTTTTTTTTGTTTTCGATATAAGATTGGTTGGTAAAGTACAGTTTTTTTGTCCGCGCTATTTTTTAAATCGTATTTCCAGGTTTAATTAGTTTTATTATATGTTTTTTTTATTCAATTGTAAGGTTAAAATACACCCTCTCCTTCCCATGTTAAGAATGGCTTTTTAAATATTAACGTTATTATTACAACACGGATCACTCTCTGCATGAGTACTGTACTTTCACCTAACAATTTAATAAAAAAAACATGGTACTTATGCAGAGAAACAAAAAAGAAACAGAAATAAAAAAGGTTTTCATATGTTACAATTATGAAACGTTCTATTCATATATGTTCCGTGTTTTTTTTTAATTATACAATAAATAAATTTAGATTTGAAACAGAAATAATAAATTGCAAGAGATTACGCGCATTTAATATTAATTTGTATCGTTTATAACTACTCGCGTGAATTAATAATAATCACGTGATTCAATTTTGAACTAAAAAATTAAAGAAAATATTGTTTAAAGAAGCCTGATAATTTATTATTTCTATTTATGTATTGTTCATCATTAAAAAAGGTATTCATTGAGTAGAATAAAAAAAACAACAACACGGAACATACAAATTTTTAAATATGAATAGAACGTTTCATAATTGTAACCTACGAAAAACTTTTTTTATTTTAATTAAAAGCAATATAAACAAGTTTTTTTTCGTTTTTTTAAAGTTGTTTTCAAAAATAACTTCTGAAATACCTATATTATTCTTTATATATTATTGGCATAGTAACGTACCGGTGATTAGGGAAATTAGTTCCTTTTATGTGATAAAGGGTTCGAGATTATTTTTCCACCTAAACTACAGTTTTGCCGAGAAAGTACCATAATAATATAATAATAGAATAATAACGTTATTTAGAAAGCCATTCTTAACATGGGGAGGACGTTTTGTTACTATTCTATACTTTCACCTAACAATTTAATAAACAAAAGATGGTACTTATGCAGAGAAGGTACCGTGCTGCAATAACGCTATTAAGAAAGCCATTCTTAACATGGGAAAGGGAGAGTGTTCTGTAACTATTTTATATTTTCACCTAACAATTTAATAAACAAAAGATAGTACTTATGCAGAGAAGGTACCGTGCTGAAATAATACCGTTATTTAGAAAGCTATTCTTAACATGGGGAGGGAGTTTTGCATCTATTCTAAAATACCAATGCTTTTTCTTTATTAAAGAAATTGGGTACTCGTGCACTTATTGATCCGTGCTGAAATAATAACGTTATTATTTAAAAAAACATTCTTAACATGGGGAGAAGAGGGTGTTTTGTAACTATTCTGGACTTTCACCTAACAATTTAATAAACAAAAATTAAACATAAGCAGACAAGGAACAGTACAGAAGCATTAACATTATTTAGAATACAATTGAATAAAAAATAAAAAAAAACTTAAATTAAACTTGGAAATACGATTTAAAAAATAGTACGGATCGGTAAGTGCATTAGCACCATAAATTTGTCTAATTTTTAATTTCTTATGTTATTGGAAAAAAAAAAAAAAAAAAAAAAAAAAAAGGTAAATATGAGGAATTACTCCACCCTCGAAAATTTCTTTAAAATTACCACTCGAATAGGTTTTCGGGGTCGCTGAAAACGAAAATAACCTTTATAATTAAGGCAAACGAGTAGTTTCACAGATATGAAGAAATGTTAGTTTAAAAAAAGTGAAGGATCACTTTTCCATAATAATTTAAGGTAAAATGATCACCCACTTTGTGGCCACGATTTTTGGGGTGGGGGCTTTCTTTCTACCCTTGGAAAATCCTTTAAAATTACCTGCTTAAATTGGTTGGAGGGGCGGGGGGTCGACCGCCAAAACACCCCCCCACACACACACAGAGAAAAATGCCCCTCTCTCAGGTGGCCAGCAACTGGGTGCTCATTCTAAGTAAAATTTACATTGAAAAGTGATCACCCACTTTTCGAAAAAGTAATTTCTTCATATCATGAAAACTTTCTTATTGCGACGGAAGCGGTTTGCAGATTCGTTTTTAGTACACTGAAATCTACAATAAAATATTTCGTTATATACGAACATGAGACGGGCCTTAAAGTAAAATAATACCGGAATTTTGGGGCAGATTTGCCATTTAGTTGTATAATATCCTCAAACCAGGTAATCACTAAAAGGGATTCTTAAAAGTCGTTACCTGTATCGATCAAAATTTAAAAGTACTGATTATATATCAGCCTACATCACAGTAACATATATTGAGTGAGTTCCTAACAGTATTTTGTATAGTTTTTTAGTTTAAACTCATTTTCCCAAAATTTCCCCAAACTTAACGTGTTTGATACAGTCTGCCGCCATTTGTATTTTTCAAATATACCGATAAACACTGCATGTTTTTGAACTGATTAAACATTATACATTACATAAAAACACTACAATCTTATCCAGTTAGGTAGAACATTTACTTTTCTTGCCTTTGATAACATTTATTTGTTATATATTCATTTTTGACAACTTTGTATCTGTTAATACAAACCCTTTTCATTTAATGTAACGTTTAGTCAGCTCGAAAAACAGTGTTTATCGGTGTATTTGAAAGATACAAATGGTGGCGGACACTGTTGATTATGTTAAGTTTGAGAAAGTGAGTTAAAACTAAAAAACTATACAACATACTGTCACAAACCCACCGATTATGTCAGCCTATGTCATGGTAACATATTCGGTGGGTTTTTGACACTGTATTGTATAGTTTTTAGTTTTCAACTTAATTTCCCAAACTTAACGTATTCATCAGTCTGCAACCATTTCTGTTTTTCCAGCCGATTAAACATTTTACCTTACATAAAAACACTAAACAATTATCCAGTTAGGTAGAATTGTAACTTACCTTACCTTTGCTTTCATTTGTTTTTTGGACAACTTTTTCGAATCTGTGTATAGAACCCCCCCCCCATCACTCAAATATTAATTACTAACTCACATTTTTGTATACAGAAAAAAAAAACATTTAGCGTTTCAACGTTAGCTTTATCCACTGATTGTTGGTCGAGCCCAAGCCATGATTGACGGTAATCCTGAGGATCAGGATCCAATTCTGCAAGAGTACCATTTTTTTCATTTTTTTTAGAGTGGATTGCTGTACTAAGAATATAAGAAACATGCATTTTCTCTTTTTATTAGAATTTTCCATTACACCAAATTGGGCCACAGCAACACGTGGCAGGGTACAGCTAGTATACATACATATATATATATATATATGATTTATTTTGTGAAGCTTCGTATTCAGGGTAACCTTCTGTTCTCATAACAATGAAACTCGACGATAATATATTGATTGTAAATGTCACCACAATCCCTGGCCTCACCCCTTGCATACTCGGCATATTTTCAATGTCTGGGTCGCTCGCTTCAATCTCAAAGCTTTAATATCATTTCTGAAATAGCGAAAACAAATACAAATAACCCAAGTCCAAGCTTACCAGCGGAAGGTGGAAGGGCTGTAAATAATCGAACCGAAATGGAATTCTGTTCTGTCTTGCGTCAAATGTGACTTCATTATTCCGTTGGAGAAGACCAGCAACGAACTCACGATTGTTCTCGCGAGATTAATACCGTGTAAATGTAAGCCTTTGTGAATTGTCGCCCTTCGTTGCTTAACAGTGAGCTGGGGAAGAGACTGTGTAAATGTTGGAGAACTGTTCTCATTATTACGAAATGAAAGACGACAAGGAAGACCCCCCTCCCCGCATTTTTCATCCACCAGACTTAGTTCGTATCAGTAACTCACCCGGAATCGCCTTTAGATTCTTTTGGATCCAATCACATGGACGACAAAATGGCTTCTGCTCCGTGACCAATGAAAAGAGTAGTGATAGGTCTAGATGAGATTCTCGATAAGGAAATCATGATAGAAATCCAATCATAATACCAAGTTTAGTTACTGGGCATTTTCTTATATACGTCTATGCTACTAGATGAAATAAATATCGATTGTCGGTTGCTCTGTCTCGTTTAAATCTACATAATAAAAGTGAATATATAAGTGACTAGCTTTAATAAGCCTTGTACATATTTAATTTTATGCAAAAAGGAAGACGAATGATTAATCTTAAAAATAACAATAAAAAATAGAAAAATATATATTACGTATGCAAATGTAATTTTGATGAGAAAGAAGAAGAGGCTGATCTTGAAAATAACTGATAATAATTAAAAATAGAATATATTATGCATGCAGATTTAGTTTTATGAACACAAGAGGTAAAGCTTAACCTTAAAGATAATAATATAAAATAGAAAACTATACTATGCAGATTTAATTTGATGAGCAAAAAAGAAGGCTGGTCTTTAAAATAATTGGTAAGAATAAAAAACATCTACTCGACAGAATTTGTACGTCTATGCATGCATTTGTTAACTTTAATATCAACCACAGTAATCGGTATGGTTTCTCTTGTTAACTATTAAAATATTCTCATTTGAAGTTGACCTTATCGAATCTTGTGTTCTTAACTGTTTTAATTATCGGCCTATTTTGGCAAAATCTTTGAGTCTTTAATCAATCAAGCACTAGTTCATTACATCATAGGTGATACACTCCTTTCTGACCGATAATATGGATTTAGGCAAGCCCGTTCTACTGCCGACATTCAAACTGTAATCTCCGAACGTATATACCACGCACTGAATAAAGCAGTGAAGGCTAGGGCAGTAACTATAGATATATCTAGGGCCTTGACGGGGTTTGGCACAATGTTCTGCGAATATGTCTCTGCTATATTGTTTGAAAATTCTACAACATAATTTTATTTATAAAAAAAAAACAAATAGCAAAGGTTTTTACCATTGTTTTATTGAGTAACGCATGTTTAGTCGTTTTATTGCAATCTATTTCTTTTCGGATTGAAAAATTGTCCCACGATGACACTAATCTCGTTGACTACATTAGACTTTGACGAATCTGGGTATAATTTGGAAACTCAAGAAAATCGGATTCTTCTGAGATTCTTGTGTAAGTTTTTGTGTTTTGAACTTCTTTTAATCTTTCTGCTTGAAATTGAACTCATACCAGATTGCTATAAGATGGCGTCCTCCCTCTTTTTCTATCTCTTCTCTCTCTCTCTATCTCTCTCTCTCTCTCTCTCTCTATATATATATATATATATATATGTGTGTGTGTGTGTGTGTGTGTGTGTGTGTTTGTGTGTGTGCACCCATCTGTTTGCAATGACTAGCGATCCAAATTTACAATGGACAGCCGATTCGTTTGAAACTCTTTGGAGCCGCCCATAAAAATCTTGAACAATTTGAGTTGAAATAATTTTGAATTGCAATCAGATTTTCGGGGGTCACTTAGTGCGACGTTATACTTCTAAATAAACAAATATTTTCTTTATTTAACACTAGCAGTACTATCCAATGTTGCCCGGGACAATAAAAAACAAAATACATGTCAAATAATGTAAAGTTTATTGACCTCCCCTAGAACGGAAATTCCATTTTTTATCGAAAGAGTGGAAAAAATCAAAATTAGAAGGCTTTCAGAAGTTACTGAATAAAATTTAGGATGTTTCCAGAGCACTACTAAAACTGATTTTGTAGAGAAATAGCAATGGTAGAGAGAGGATAAATTAATTAATATTAGCGCCTTTCGTTTAAAAAAATGCAAACTCATTTCCTGGACTGTATTATATTTTGATAACATTCAATGGTACAAATGGTCCGTTGATTCTCAAAGGGTGGATCTATTTTTTATTATTTTAAAATATTATTTTTCTAAGTTTGAGCTAACTTAAAATACTAACTTTAATGGGGATAGTCTATTTTTTTAGTTTTAGCTGGGCATACAACTTTTTATGAACAAGCGGAAAGCTGCCATTTATATAATAGACTAGCAAAGCAACGAGGCGTTACCCAAGGACATAACATCTAAATAGACGTTAAATAGTGTGTGTAAAATCTTTAGATTAAAACTTCTCTCTCCCCCACTCTCATCTCTTGCTCTTTCTCACTCGTCATTTCTTTATATTTCTCTCTCCCCCTATTATTCCATCCTTCTTCCCAAACCTCTCTTCAACCCGTCTATTATTTTCTTTTACATAATTGTGTACAAAATATAATGTAATTCATAAATCCTTTATATCTATCGACTCATTTATCTATTTTAGTATTTACATTTCTAGTAAGGCTACTCGGCGTTGCCCGTGATACGGATTATCAAAATAGAAGAGATAAAAAAGTATGCGTAACTTCTGTCTCTTTCTATCTTACACACGCATCGTGAGACCCTGCACTGATGATTCACGAAAGGATGAAACACTAGATATTTAATAATTAATTCGTAAATAATTATATATATATATATATATATATATATATATATACATATATATATATATACATGTATACACACTAGTGTGTGTAGATATTTAATAATTAATTCGTAAATAATTATATATATATACATATATGCACATATATATATGCATATATATATATACATGTATACACACTAGTGTGTGTAGATATTTAATAATTAATTCGTAAATAATTATATATATATATATTATATTTATATACATTTTTATTTATTTATTATTTTTAAAATCGTAATCTACGTACACGCATGTTTCAAGGTCATTACCTCTCGTCAGCGTAGTTCAACTGTTTCTAGGGATCGAACCTCAGACCATGTTTACCACAGTCCGGCTTTACCGTTAGGCCATACTCCCTAGATTAATTAATTGTGTACAAAATATAATGTAATTCATAAATCCTTTACATCTATCGACTCATTTATCTATTTTAGTATTTAGTAAGGCTACTCGGGCTGCTATATTGCCATTTGGTGAATGGATTCTGGACGATGCAGTAGTTTCTGGTGGGGCCTCTCGATGCCATACTAGTGGGTAATTGTTACGACTTTACCTTATCATGTGCTACAAAAAAATCCTCTCTTTCTCTTACTTTCCCTCTCTGCCCAACTCTAACCAAGTCTGTCGACCTCTTCCACAAACTCCAATAGGGCCGACCACTTCCCTAGATGAGTTCATAATAAAAGGATACTCTAACTTAACCTCTAAATCTGACCCCCAAAATCACCATGGGCATGAAATATGCGCCTACATTAAAGATGGCTTCCCGTATGGTAGAGATATCTCCAGAGAAGACCCTGATTTACCCTATATGTGCTTCCGGGTTGCACTTGCTTACACCACCGCATTCATATTTGCCCTCTATCACCCCCACACCAGCGGGGTTACTGTCTTTAAGAGTATATCTGAGAAAATTGACCTCATCCTGTCTGCTCATCCCTCGGCTACCACTCACATTTGCGGTGACTTCAATGTCCATAATGTGGAATGGCTGACCCACTCAAATAAAACAGACGATGAGGGGAGGTTCTGTCGTGATTTTGCCATTGCCTATGACCTCACTCATATTGTTCACGAACCCACACGTGTGCCCGATACTACCAGTCTGTATGCAAGCCTTCTAGACCTTTTTCTCACAACTTCCTCTGAGCTATGTTCATGTTCCGTTCTATCTCCCCTGGGATCCTCCGATCACATAGTTGTATTAGTTGAGATAAAAATGAAATACAATAAGTCTTCAGATGTACCTCTCCACTGTACTGTACATCGATACTCTATGACTGACTGGGATAGCTTCCGTACATTCATATCTGATCTACCTCTGCATTTCAAGTTTAAAAAGGATGTATCCTCTATAGTATCAGACCTGACCGAATGGTTAATTGTAGGCATAGACCGATTCATACCATCTAAAAATTCCAACAAAAACCTACCAGCCAGCCATGGTTCTCCCCAGAATGTGCTGCTGCCATTGTGCACATGAATCACTTTTCCATAGCTACCTATGTAATAGATGTACTGAGACTAAACCTGCTTTCAGGACTGCCAGCAACCACTGTAAAAGAGTAATAAAACATGCAAGAGAGCTATATGCTCAGTCCGTCAAATCCAAAGTAGCTGAGCAACCGCTTGGTTCCCACCAGTTTTGGCAAATAGCAAACAGGATCCTGAACAGATTCGTGCGTTCTATCCCAACCATCATCAATGGACCTGAGGTCATCCCATCAGCATCAGACAAGGCCAAACTATTCGCAAAGAACTTTGCAGCTTACTCTACCCTCTGCGACGAAGGGCGTCAACTCCCCGTATTTCCTCCTACAACAGACAACACATTATCCAACACACAAATATCTGCGCACGAGGTCGCCAAACTAACTAAGAACCTTGATTCCAGTAAAGCAACTGGCCCAGACAGCATTCCAATTATAATGTTGAAAAAGCTTCAACCAGAACTTGGCCCCATACTTACAAAACTGTTTAAGCGTAGAAAACCTCATCAAACAGGATCCTGAACAGAGACGTGCGTTCTATTCCAACTATCATCAATGGACCTGTGGTCATCTCCTAAGCATCAGAAGAGATGAAGTCGCTGAAGGCATTTTTGATATTTCTTAGGTTTTCGAAGCATTTCTCACGCAGAAAGTTGTGGAAATGCTTGAAAAACTGGTAGTTGGTAAGTGAGAGTTCCGGAGAGTATGGCGGATGAGGCAGAGTTTTGTAGCCGAATTTGTTCAAATTCTACAAAGTCAGTTTAGCAACGTGCGGTTGGGAATTGTCATGGATGAGAATTAGATCTTTTCTGTTGACTATGGCTGGGTGTTGCTGTCGAAGTTTCTGATGCATTTTATCAATTTGTTGACAGTACTTCTCCGCCGCAATGGTTCCACGGGTATTCAAAAGACTGTAATGGATGGGATGAGACTGGTTGCAGACCACCAAATAGTCAGCATGGTTTATTTTCGTACAACTCTGGCTTCGAGAAATGTTGTGGAGCTCCATCGGTGTCTAACCACTAAGCCGAGCGTCACCGTAAAGAACCCACTTTTCATCACAAGTCACAACCCGGTCCAGAAACGGGTCGTTCTTGATGCGTAAAAATAACGGCGTTTCTTATAGTTGCCGTTCAATTCACCCATAGGTGAGACACTTTTATCGAGACTAATTGATCGCTGTCAACATTCGATGCCCAACCATTACGCTCATTATCTTTAAGACTATCGTCGCCACCACGAACTTTTTTTAAACTACCATAGTGTTGTGCATTCAATAGTGTTGTGCATTCAATAGTGTTGTGCATTCAATAGTGTTGTGCTTCTAAACCAAATGCTTGTATACCGCGAGTTGTTTCAGCAGTTTTGGCCTAGATTAAAATGAGAAAATTGTGCCAATTTGCTTTTTTCCACCCTGTATTCAACGCTCTAAAAAGAAAACATAATTGTTTTAAAACGATTGTAATTTAAATGATTAGATAAAATGAAAAACGTTCATTTTAATGATGTATACAACAAAGGCATTATAACGAAAAATTATTTGAAAATATATCATTTGAAATCTAAATTAAAAATTCCGCAAAAACTTTTTTCTCAACTTAATATCATTTTTTGTTGTGCTCAATTTATGAAAAAAGGTTAGATGATATCATGTGTTGATAGTTAAGTAGTATTTTATTAATAATTAATTAGTTTTTGAATAATTGTGTTGTCAGCAAAACTTGTTATTAACGGAATTATGGCAAAAATATCGGACGGATTAACAAAATACTTAAAAACATTTTTTTCAGATTCGTCATTTGAATGAAAAGAAATAAACCTATAAACAAACAAAAAATGTTGATTTTTATTTTCGGCTGAAGCAGTAGGTGAAATATATGTGTTAGACATTAGGAGAAGAAATGCTTAGTTTCAATTACGCACAACTATATATTATATATATATTGGATAAATAAAATATTTTTTAAAAGTATGTAAATTGATCTAGTAGCTTTTATTTTGTTGATTTACTTGAGAAAAATATGTTTGCCTTTTATTATCTGAAAACGATTCCAATACAAATAAAATAATCGCTGTAAACAATTTGGAATGCTAAAAAGGTACAACATATTTTTAACTTTTTATTTTTTTAATATTTTTATACGTTCTAACCTTCCAGAGGTTGAAACCCAATTACAGGAGACTAAACCAGACCTTTTATTTTTAAGTGAAACTGGCATTGGACAGGCTATTTCCCTAGAAGAGTTCGCAATTAAAGGATACTCTAACTTAACTTCTAAATCTGACCCCCAAGATCGCCATGGGCATGGAATATGTGCATATATTAGGGATAACTTTCCATGTGGTAGGGACATCTCCAGGGAAGATCCTAACTTACCCTATATGTGCTTCCGGGTTGCTTTAGCTCACACTACGGCATTTATATTTACTCTCTATTGCCCCCATAACAGCGGAGTTACTATCTTTCAAAGCATATCTGAGAAAATTGACCAAGTCCTATCTGCTTATCCTTCAGCTAACATTCACGTATGTGGTGACTTCAATGTTCACAACGTCGAATGGTTGACCAACTCTAACAAGACCGATGATGAGGGGAGGTTCTGTCATGATTTCTCCATTGCCTATGACCTCACTCAGATTGTTCAGGAACCCACCCGTGTGCCAGACAATGACGGCCAGTATGCGAGCCTACTAGACCTTTTTCTCACAACTTGCCCTGAACTATGTTCAGTTTCTGTTCTGTCGCCTCTTGGATCTTCCGACCACTCTGTTGTATCAATTAAGATAAAAATGAAATGTAATAAGTCCCCAGACGTACCTCTCCACCGTACAGTATATCGATACACTAAGGCTGACTGGGATAGCTTCCGTACATTTATATCTGATCTACCTCTGCATTCCATGTTTAAAAGTATGTATCCTCTATAGTATTAGACCTGACGGAATGGTTAATTGTAGGTATTGACCGTTTCATACCCTCGAAAAAGTTTCAGCAAAAACCTAACAGCCAGCCATGGTTCTCTCCTGAATGTGCTGCTGCCATTGCGCACAGAAATCACTTTTTCCACTGTTTCCAACGTAATAGATGTATGAAAACTAAAGCCGCTTTCAGGACTGCCAGCAACCATTGTAAGAAAGTAATAAAGAATGCAAGAGAGTTGTATGCTCAATCTGTTAAGTCCAAAGTAGCTGAGCAGCGGCTTAGTTCCCACCAGTTTTAGCAAATAGCAAACAGAATCCTGAACAGAAGCGTGTGCTCCATCCCAACTATTATCAATGGACCTGAGGTAATCTCGTCAGCATCAGACAAAGCCAAACTCTTTGTCAAGAACTTTGCAGCTAATTCTACCCTTTGCGATCAAGGTCGCCAACCCCCAATATTTCCTCCTGTATCAGAAAACACACTATGTGATATACGTATATCTGTACGTGATGTTGCCAAGCTAATCAAAAACCTTGATTCCAGTAAAGCAACTGGCCCTGACGGTATTCCAATTATAGTACTCAAAAAACTTCAACCTGAACTAGCGCCCATACTTACAAAACTGTTTAAACGTTGTCTTAAGGAGAATAGTTTCCCATCTCCCTGGAAAATTTCATCAGTATGCCCTGTATTTAAGAATTCAGGTTATCGCTCATCCCCCTCTCAGTACAGGCCAATAAGTCTCCTGTGCGTCATGAGTAAGTTGCTGGAATCTGTGTTAAATACAGAAGTAATCAACCATTTCAACAAAAATAACCTTCTTAGTGACACTCAATATGGTTTCCGTTCTGCTAGATCTACAGCAGATGTGCTTACAGTTATATCTCATAGGATTAGCAAATCTCTCGACGGAGGCAACCTTTCTGGGGCTATTGCTCTTGACATATCTAAGGCCTTTGATAGGGTATGGCATAAAGGTTTACTTCATAAGATCTCTAGCTATGGTATTGCTGGAAATGTCTTCTCAATTATTAAATCATTTCTTTCTGATAGGTTCATAAGAGTAGTAGTTGAGGGGCAAAAATCAGAAGCTCACAGTATTAATGCCGTTGTCCCTCAGGGGTCCATCCTGGGCCCAACTCTTTTCCTGATCTACATTAATGATCTTCCAAATCACATCCTTACATCATTTGTAGACATCTATGCTGACGACACTACCATTTATGGTAGCACATCTAAGTCAGTAAACGACCAAGTTCTCTCCAATTCTCTCTCCTCTGATCTTGAGCACGTAGTACAATGGGGTAAGGAGTGGCTGGTTACTTTTAATGCATCTAAAACCAAGCTTCTCTCTTTACATCATCAACATTCTGATCCACATCTGGCATCAATTGAAATGAATGGGTCTCGTCTTCAGGAGGCCTCAAGTTTTGACAAGCTTCTTGACTTGACCATTACTCCTGATCTTAAATGGAACACGTACATCAAATCTGTTGCCAAGGCCGCTGGAAAAATGGTGGGATCTTTCTATCGATCCGGTAGATATCTCACTGCTGATGCTATTCTCTATCTATATAAGAGCCAGGTACGTCCAAGGATGGAATACTATTGCCACATCTGGGCAGGAGCTGCTAGAAAGGACTTGGCCTGCCTTGATAGAGTTCAAAATAGACTTCGTAGCCTCGTAGGAGATGTCCTTTTCTCTTCCTTGCAACCTCTATCTCACAGAAGAGATGTTGCGAGTTTGTCTCTGCTTTATCGTTATTTTCATGGAAAGTGTTCGACTGAGCTTCAATCTATGGTCCCCCCTCGCCAAACTTTCACAAGAAACACTCGTCTAGCTGTAAACACTATAAATAATTCCCCCCCACTCTTTATCTATGCCTAAACCTAAACGTAGATTCCATGAACAAAGCTTCTTTCTTAGAACTGCACGCCTGTGGAATTGTCTTCCGTTTTCCTGCTTTCCAGCTGACTACAATATGGTTGTGTTCAAGTCTAACGTAAATAAGTTCTTGATGAGCCGTTCCATATAAGTTATCAAATTTACCAAATTTTCATTACTAACAATTACTATATTGTCCAATTTCTACTGTACACTCTTTAACCCTTATCCTTGAGTGGCCTCTTGGCCTTGATAATGTGGTGATGCCTATGTAAAAAAAAACAAAAAAAAAACATCTTCGGTATTTATTTATATTCGTTTTGTTGTGTTAGAAAAAAATGTAAGAAAAATAAATTACAGAAAAGAACAGTTCGTAAAATGCTGATGTAAAAAAAAATTAAGCTTTTTTTAAAAAATTATTTCGAACGAGTATGTCAAGTAGTTTCATATCTACAAAGTGTGCAAATTTTTTCCCCCGGCATATATGCTTTGTAAGATCCTATTATTTCCCATTTTGAATTGTAGGGAATGCTTCTATCTTGAAGTCGCCAAATATGTTTAGATAAAGAAGTCTGGGTTTTCAAAGAAAGATTTTTTTGAAGGAGTGCTTATTGCGCTGGTTTCTATATTTAGGTTGCTGAACAGATTAGTATTCCATTGCATTTACGATTCCTTAATTTTTGGACATCTAAGTTTACTTCTTGTCGCCAATTCCCCAACTTCATCTTTTTTTCATTTTGATTCGTTCCAACTCACATTATCACCGAATCCTTTAGCTGTATCAAAGATGGAGTAATTTGGTTACATTTGAGAAGGATCTGCTAAGCGTATCTTTTCCTGCCGTTGTATGATTATCTACCCTACTTCTTCTTTCTTAGAGAAAAGATGTAACAAGTCTAACGTTGATCTAAAATTATTTACATAGCAGAAGCTCAACTGAGCTTTCATCTATGGTTCCCTCATGTAAAAATTTCGCAGCCGACACGCATGTAACTACAATCACTGTTAACAATTTTCGTTGTTATCTATTTATGCCTAAAACTAAACATAAATTCCATTATCACAATTTCTTTTTAGATCGGCCCGTCTGTGGTCCACTATACCACGGGGATGCGCTCCATTTGATTAATACATGGTTGTTTTAAAGGTTACCGTGACCAAGTTTCCGTTGAGCCGTCTTCTTGAATAAACAAACACTACCCAAGTTCAGCCATTACTGATCATCACGGTGTTATCACACCGGCCACCTGGCATTAATTAACTCTTATTATCGAATGGCGATCAGGCCTTGATAAGTGATAAGTGATAAAAAAAGAAACATAAGTGATAAAAAAAGAAACATAAGTGATAAAAAAAGAAACATAAGTGATAAAAAAGAAACATAAGTGATAAAAAAGAAACATGAGTGATAAAAAAAGAAACATGAGTGATAAAAAAAGAAACATGAGTGATAAAAAAAGAAACATAAGTGATAAAAAAAGAAACATAAGTGATAAAAAAAGAAACATGAAGGGCTACTATCAATTAGTGTCGATCCAAATATGAGCATCGCCTGTGAAGAGCTGTGTAGCTAGGTGTATACTCACATTAAATCTAAATTTCTACATGTTGAAACAGTTTGAGAAACAGTGAGCAGGAAGGGAATTCCAAAGCGAGAAGTAAAAAGAAGAAAGCTATTAGAATGGAAGGCATTTCGGAATGTGGGAATACCTACAGCGAAAAGGTGGGATTTTGCTGATTGTCGGGTCGATCATGATATAAACTTCTAAAGGATTACATTACATGAAATTGGTTGAAGCACATTCCATGAAAATACTTGTAAAATAACAATCATGGGGACGTGAGATTGCGGCGCTGGGGCAGAGGCTGGAGCTTAGAAGACAGTGGAGGACTTATTAGATTAGAGATTCATTTTTGGAAGCAGTCTAAAAGGAAAAGACAAATAGTCGGTGCGCCTGTCCAGATGTAGCAACAATACGCAATACATAGGCGAATGGTCACTTTGATATTTATAGGTGCGAGAAGTTTTTTCAATAATTAGTTCCATCCATTCGAGAACACTAGTGGAAATCTTTTTAGATATAGATACAACCTGGTACTACCCAGTTTACAATTTGGTATGATCTTTTTTTACTTCGGCTCTAATTAAGGTGCAGAAGATATTTTATCTGTATATTATAATTCGACACAGCTGAATCAAGAATTATCTGCCTAAACATCGTTATACGATGACTAGACTGTTCAGCTTGTTCAAAACAAGCAAAGCTTATAGCACGTTCACTTACAATGATCTTATGTTGACTTTATGACCCATTGATAATTGTGCATGGTTCAAATGTTTTCATTTTTTCATTAAATACTATCCTTTGTTAATTCTAATTTAACATCGAACGGGTATCATAATACTTGGTTCGCTGCACCTTATCATAACAAAAGTCCATACAGAATTTTATACAGATCGGCTCATTAGTTCCAGTAAATATTCTAGAGTAAATGAGATATTGTGGTGAATAATGCTTATTAATCCTTAATCATCGCCAAATTTGCATCTAATGGATACTGTAATATTTAATTCGATGCACCTTATTATAAAAAAGGTTCATACAAAATTTAGCTGGATGGCCCCAGTAGTTTTCGAAAAAAAATAGATAAAGGAAGCCCTAACTTTGGTACTGAAATGGCACTTATCCTATGCTTGTTAAACCGGCTTCCTCTGAAGGAGGAACTTTCATGGAAATATTAAATTAATAAACGGTTCTTAGCCGTTTGTATATCTCCGTGAGGGAGATGACGATGTAAGGTTTTGTAGGAAAATCTCTACGACCTCCTACATACAGCGCCTGATGTGCCCAAATGGTTCCCACCTGTTACTGACCAGACTCACCGTTGCTTAATTTCAGTGATTTAAATGGAATCGGTGTGTAAACATGATTATGCTTTATGGAATAAATGAGGTATTGTCGTGAGTAATCCTTATTTATTCCTACCTGTGCATCGAACAGATACCATACTACTTAGTTTTTCGTATCTTATCATAGCATACAACATCGGCTCAGTAGCTTCTGAGAAACCATACAAACCATACAAAATTCCAGCCAGACCGGCTTATTAGTTTCTGAGAAAAGCGGAACAGACAGACAAACAGACAGGCAGACATAAGTAAGAGAAATATAACATAGAGTAAATGTATTTATGTTTCAGAAGAGTTTCATTGTCAGCAAACGCATTAAATATAATCCGACTCTGTCTAGCGATGAACTCGTGGTGGATTCTTTCTGATGCAATCGGACATTAACATTCCATTAATATAGCGCTTCACAATCTTCTTAACGCAATCGACAGTCGGGATCATCCAATTTCGTCAGAAGAATTTCCATCTTCTGTGCCAAAAAATAAATAAATAACTGATAAAACTCGTTTCTCGCCATGCAAGAAGCAAACAAGAAATGTCTACTGACCCAACTTATCTCTTCGGTTGTAATAAAGGTTCGCGCCCCGATTTGAAGAATTAGACCGGAAATGACATCCAAGATTGCGACGATGAAATAAAATTAAACTACGTCTTCGAGTAAACGAGAAAATAAAGGAACTCAGGTATCGACTTTCATTTTTCCTTTCTATATATTTCTGTATATAACAAAGCGATAATTCCTGACTAGGAAAAAGCATTATAGCTTTTCAAACGCAGACACCACTTATAAAATCCATATGAGAAGACTACTAACTGTCAATTTTGCGCATATTACCAGTCGCATTTATTCGTTATGGGTACTATAATATTTATACTATAATAATTGTTAGGAGAGTCAAATTAAAAAAGACATATTTACCGGTAGTAGCACGATAATTACTCACTACGTATTTTCTCCTCCCTCTCGTCTCAACGTAATTTTTCTAGATTAGTCACACTTTTGCACATCAAACCGTTCGTGTTTACTTTTTTCCCGATACAGTTCACATTAGTTCTTTCGTTTACAATGCTTGAACTAAGAACCGCTCGCTCCGCAATTCCGGAATTGAACGTCTAATGGGTTTCATTAGATGTTCACATACGTTTATCAGATTAAGAGAATATCGGATTAATGGAATTTAGAACACCTCTCACTAAATTACGTCAGCCAAGAATAAACAATCAGACACTTTGAACTTAATAAAACCGAAACCTAAATAGGTTAACAAACTTCGCAGGTTCGCATTTAATCTCACAAAACATTCTTACTCTAACTTTTCAGATCTTTAATTCAATTTGTTTTTTGTATCAATAATTTTAGAAAACGCAGATATAAAACAGCATCCTTTATTTACACATTGCGCGATTTTATGATATTCTATGTTTTTGTCTAGGTTTTTAACAATTTGCCATTTGTTCATTTAAATCCATTATTTTACAAAAAGTAGGCAAAACGGTTTATTTACACACTGCACTGTTTAAACCTATTCTCTATTTTAACCTAACAAGTTATAAAAACGGATATCGTTGCAATAGTTGTCGATTATAACTTCACAAGTCAGTACCTATGCAGTATACGGACCGTACTAAAATAAGGACGACAGCTTCTTGTAACTATCATGGACTTTCAGATACTTTCAAATACAATTTCCTTATAGAAAACAAAACCGTATACACTTTCCTCTAAATAAAACAGTATAGCTTAAAAATATCACGGTCCATATTCTGCATGAGTACAAAAACATATACACACCAACGCAGCAATGCAGAATTGCGTACAAATTACTATACGGTGCTCTTTGCTTTGCTCAGACTTAGAACAAAACTCGACATTGGTCATAATCATCTCTAAGCGACGATTTCGGCCGCTAAACGATAGTTGCTAATGAAGTCAGTGCTTGCCAGTAACTGTCAGTACACACCAGTGCCCTGAGGGCACGTTACTACTCGCCAGTCAGTGGCAGTGTCGACCAGTGCTCACCAGTGCCCTGAGAAGAGTGACTGGCGTAAAAGAGTAGTTAACATCATAGATTCCGATGCCCAGAACTCGATGTAAGTACCCAACAATTGAAGAGAGGCGATTTGCATGCCAGTTCCCGCCAGTGTCTGCCCACGTCAAGAAGTGACATGAACCATCTAAAAATCACTGTCAATCATCGTCATAACCGTCAGTGACCAACAGTATGCACCACAGGATTACAGTACTATACAATGGATGACAGTACACGAATGTTGACGACGGATCATTTCATTAAAGCAGTCTAATGGGGATCGAAACTGGTCATGATCGATAGTAACCGACAATTACGAAACCCAAGTAACAGCCTAAAAACGTCAATGACAACCGGTGCAATTCAATACAATTCATCTCGAAGCAGACCAATTGAGGTCAACACTGGTGATGGCTGACAGTGCCCGCCAAAGGTATCCAGGTGGATGTCAGTGCCCAACAATGCTCGAAAGTTCAAAACAGACGACTTCAGTTCAGTTCAGTCCAATGGAGGCCAACACTGATCATAGCTACCAGTAATCGCCAGTTAAAAAGGTAGTCAGTACTCACCAGTGTTTGCGAGTATCAGCGAGTAATCGCCCCAAACCAACAATAATCGCCAGTAACCATCAACGACAGCCAGTAGGTTGCGTTAGCTGTCACTGACGGAAAATGCCCGACATTGGAAATCAGATTATTTCTTTTGGGCCATGGCTACCAGTTCCCGCTATTCTCAATGGCTGATAACTGTAATTTTATTAGTTTTCAGAGACGGTCTTTAAGGGATACCTTGTGGCTACTTGTCATAATTCCAGCGGGCAACGCCGTTATATGGTTCCAGCAATATATATATATACATATGCACACACACACACACACACACACACACATATATATATATGAACACAAATAATATTTTAGGAAATAAATATTTATAACAATTTTTAAAACTACATACACATGTGTTTCAGACTTTATGTTCTCTTCAGTGAAGGAAATAATAATTAGTGACAGTCGAGGAATTCGAACGCAGTTATAAGTCAACTTTTACTTCATAGACTGGTATTCGGCCTCCTTCTACCCCTTTCTCTCTCTCTCTCTCTTTATATATACATATATATATATATATAGGAGGAGAGAGATATATATTCAATCGCTATAAGTATTCAACATATATATATATATATATGTGTGTGTGTGTGTGTGTGTGTGTGCATATATATATATATATGGTGAATGCCTATGAAGGTCGAATATATATATATATATATATATATATATATATATATATATATATAGCATAATCGCGTTGACACACCGGTTCTCGTCAGATCGCCGAAGTTAAACAACGTTGAGCCTGATTAGTACCAGATGGGTGACTATTTTGGAATTCTAGGCGCTGTATGTGCTCTCCGCTTATTTCGGCATTTGTTTTCATTCGTCCTGTACTTTACTTGCCACTGGTATTTAACAATGTCGTCTCAGGAGAGGTGTGGTTGGAGATTACAAAAATTTCACACGCAAGCAAACCTGCTATATATATTCAACCTCGCTATATATGGATTCAGGTTTGACCCTCACTTTTAAAAGCCGAATCGAGTTTTTATTTTTATTTTTTTTATAGGGAAACGAATTTAACGACTAAAATAAAATCAAACTATCGGAAAGAAAAAAAAGGAGGGAACGACTAAAATAAATCTATTGTCATGATTTTTATATAATGGAGAGGAAACGCCTTAGACACTAATCACGTCCAGACTCAAAAGATAATCCCTTTGCTTAAAGAGAGAAGGTCTCTTTAAACGGACGTGAATAGTCTTTAAGACCTTCAGATGAAATAACGAATAAACGTGACTTAGAATAGAAAATGTGTCACTGCTGAAATTCATTGCACATCGCGTGTCTTTAAGCAAATGGTCCGTTATAGCAGAACAATAAGTACTACTCAAAATGTCCGTTGGTCGGTAGATTCCATTTTTGATTTTATTGGCTACATGTTGTTGGACGCGACCATCTAACCTAAGGGCTGTTCTGCCAACGTATTTGGCACTGCAACTACATTTAAATTGATAAATTACATTATTCATATGATGGGGGAGCAGACCCCCAGGCTCTATCCGCCTCAGGATATATGGCTTACCTTAAACCCATAAATGGTTATCCTTTTCAAGGCCTATTCTTTCCATAGTAAGGTCTGCACAACACAAGGTTGCGAAATTGATCTTTAACATTTTACAGCTAGTAGTGAATTATCATATGAACTGCAGATTCATTGAAGTTTGTTAATTTTATTCAAAATTGTAAATTTACCAATAAATTCAAATTTAACTCTTATGATATTATCAACTTATTCAATTGTGTCCCTATTTTGGAGACAATAGATATCTGCATTGATTTTTTTTATCATAGTCAGATATCACCTCCTTTCATTCCTGAAAATATATTCATTGAGCTACTGAAATTTGCCACAACATCGGTTGAATTCAGTTTCAGCGATATAATGTATCGGCAAATAGATGGCGTGTCAATGGGCTCAGTCTTTGGACCAGTAATGTCGAATATATTTGTGGGTTTCTATGAAAAACAATTGTTATCCGGACCCATAAAATCGCTAGTCTACTTTTGATATGTAAGTGATACATTTTGCCTATTCAATAATCAAACAGAGGCAAACAAATTCTTCACTTTACTCAACAGAATGCATCCCGTGTTAAAGTATACTTATGAGGGAGAAAGTAATTCTACTTTAGCCTTCCTGGATGATAACAAAAACTCCATCAAGTTATCTTAGATCAATTTACCGTAAACCAACGTTTATAGGGCTGTATACATGTTGGGATTTATTTTGCCTTAACAAATGAAAATATATTTTAACTTGGACCTTAATACATCCTGTCCTCATGATTTGTTCACAATCTAAATATCATGAAAGACTAAAAACGATCATCAATACGTTGCCCAATAAGGGTACCCTCTTGATGTGATTAATTCCGTCATAAAAAGGAAAATTAACAATTTTTCTCAAATAGAAACTAAGATGGTTGTTAAATTCCAATTTACATTTGTTTACCTTGGTTAGGGACAATAAGTGAAAAATTCGTCAAACAGATTAGCTCAGCTGTTGAACATTGCCATTTTGTCTATAATGTACGTGTTGTTTTCAACAAAACCGTTATTGCCATCCTCCCGAAAAGACGTTTTATCCATCATGTGAATAATGTACGTTATCAATTTAAATGTAGTTGCAGTGCCAACGAGCTTTAGGTTAGATAGTTGCGTCCAACATATACCCAGCAAAATCAGGAATGGAACCTACGAACCAAAGGACATTTTTAGTCATACGTATGGTTCTGCTATAACCCCCACCCGTCCCCTTTTTTACCATGGATACGAAATAACTCAGTTGTTCCTTTTTTAATAGCTATAAAAATTTTGTACAAAAAACAATATATATATATATATATATATATATATATATATATATAGTGCCATCAAAAAGAAAGTCCGCACTTATCATTCTTTTTTTTGCGCAAATTTAAGCGCAATTAAATTAAAACAACCTGTATCTTTCCTGACGACTACTAAGGTTGACTCGAGGTATATTGACTAAATGTTACGTTGTATAACCTTGGAACGACAACAATTACGATTAAAGATGCCAAAATTATGTAAGTAAACATATGTATTTTCAAAGATTTCTCTAAATACACGATAGAAAATAATCAGTTTTCGAATAGTCTAATGTGCTGACCTACACTTTCGTCAGATGAAGCAACACCGTTTACTTCCGACGATTTTTAAAACCAGAAATCGCTTGGATCGGTAAAGATTGCCAACTGGGATTTTAAAGAAATTTTTCTTTTATAAAAGAAAAGCAATAAATATTTTGCTTTTTCTGTATTTTTTTTTCGTAAAATTTATTTCTTGCTCTTTGTAACACCTCCCCTCATATTTAACCCTAACCCTAACCCTAACACCTCCCCTCATATTTAACCATAACCCTAACCCTAACCCTAACCCTAACCCTCATATTTTTTCTTTTACCTTTTTCTTTATTTCTCTCTCTATTTTTTCTTGTTTATTACAACCTGCTAAATACTCTATTTCTTTTTTAATTACATGTTTTATTTTCCTTTTTTTCTCGCCTTATTTTCTTTTTCTATTTTTATTTAATTCTTTTTACTATATCTATTTCTTCCTTTCTTTTCTTCCTCTATTATTCCTTTCCTCTCTACCTTCCCTTTCTTTTTAACTCTCTCTCTCTCTCTCTCTCTCTCTCTCTCTCATTCTTATCTCTCCTTAATTTTTGCTTTTTTCAACAACCTACCACCACCTTCTCTCAGTCAGTCGTTCGCTTACAAAACTTTGAATGCATTGCAAACAATAAAATTACTATCTTGTCCCGGAATATACCAGGTAAACTAGCCTGTCTATTTTCAGCTTTCTGCTTCGTATCTATAATGTTATCTGTGTTTGGTTATGCTGGTTTGCACTTAGTTGAGCGACCCCACCCAACCACCCAGGAAAATATTACTGTTAGAATTACAACAACCTCCAACAGATATCATGCGAGTGTGTTGTGTGCGTGTGTGTGAGTGTGTGTGTGTGTGCGTATGTGTGTGTGCTAAGGTTAAGAGAAATAGGCATTTAAGAGAGAATTAAAGAGAGACTAAAAGAGTTAAAAGTAGACATAGAGAGAGAATTAAAGGGAAGAAAACGTTAAAGGAACCGAGCTAGAGAGAGAGAGAGAGAGAGAGAGAGAGAGAGAGAGAGAGAGAGAGAGAGAGAGAGAGAGAGAGAGAGAGAAATGTAAAAGGTAGGGATGATTAGGGATAGAGCGATAAAAAGAGGGCTTTTTATATGAATCGTTTGAGAAAAGTCATGTAAGAGACTAAAAAAACTAAGTTAAGATAAACCAAAACAATGGATACAGTCTGACATTAAAACAGCAACTCTTCCTCCTATACCAGATACCTAGATCATGTAATATAAGGACTAAAGGACTAAATAAGGGAAGTTAAGAGTTACACGGTTGTCTAAAAGAAAAAAAAGAAAACAAGGTCCTCATGATATATATATATATATATATATATATATATATATATATATATATATATATATATATAGAGAGAGAGAGAGAGAGAGAGAGAGAGAGAGAGAGAATTAAAAGGAAAGTTAAAACTGGAGAAGAGATAATGAATTAAAGACAGAAAGCGAGAAAAAGAGTTAAAGAAACAGT
>NC_136514.1:72087152-72089652 GCF_053919585.1 Euprymna scolopes
GACCAATAATTGACAGAGGAGTTTGGTAGCCAAAATGTTTTCATACAAATATATATACGCATACACACACACACACACACACACACACACACATATATATATATATATATATATATATATATATATATATAGAAGTAGGTTTCTGTTTACTATAAACATTTTTCGCAAATATTATGCAAGTATAAATCATGTAAAATATCTACATGAATATAATTACATGTAATAGTTAACTAAAGATGATCATCTCATAAGGAAACCGAAAAAAATCTAATAGGGAATTAATTAAAATGAATGTTTAAAAGAATATGCAAATTAGCTAGATCTTTTGCAGATGAATGCAATTCCTCGGTCCATATATAACAAAGTTGCATTTTCTTTTTAAATAAATAGAAAAAAAAGATTTTTCATATGAATATCAATACACAAAAAGAAAAACAAATTTATAGAGTACACACACATATATATATGTATATATATATATATATATACATACATGTATACACACACACACATATATATATATATATATATATATATATATATATATATATTGTGGTTTTATCTAATGTTCATAACATATGTCTGGTAATAACACGTGTCACAAAGCTCTCTTCAATAAAACGGTTTAATAGATTACTTGTAAATGAAGTCTAAATATGAATTGTTGATTTATACCGTAGATTTTTATATAATTCATTCATCCCATATCTTACAAATATTACCACGACACATTATAGAACATACAGTTATCTCTACTCTCTCAGAAATGACACCGGACACCGTTGTCAGAAACAAGCCACTAATACCGGACAATTTCTCAGTAGAGACTAAACTACTAAGAGAAAAATGAAACGGACGAAAAGAAATGCAAAGCACACTAGATTTCATTCTGGAAAAGATCTCTTGGTTGGACTCACTAAAATAGGGGTGAATCTCAGACATCTGGTTGGATGTCCCCTCCCCTAGAAGAAAAAGTTTAAGAAAAATGAAAAAAAAAAAGATTTTCACCATGGACGGCATTCAAGTTGTAAGTGAACTCTAAGAAAATATCAATACCACTTTGTTTTTCTTTTTTGTCGACTATAAAAAGACATTTGATCCCATTGAATTCATTCCATATTTTAAACTTGTAAAATCAATGAGTTGAAAGTGCTTATATCAACTTGTATAATCATTTTTACAACGGAGCCAGAGCAAAAGTTTAAAATTCCAATGAGATACTAAACTAGGGCTATAGTTATATATATTCCCAAGATTTCAGTGTTTTTTTTTTGGGGGGGGGGGATTGGAGATGGGTTATAGCGGCAAAATACGAAAACAACCAATTATTTAAAATTTCAATATAACAGTTATTCATTGATCCATAGTAATTATACACCAATTGAATAAGATTCACTGAAAAAAAAGGAGACATAATAGTAATGAAAGACTATTCTGCACAAGGAGATTGAGTTACCTGCCCTTGATCCGGCGTCCTTCAAGTTCTACATATAATCTAATTTGTTTTGACTGTTGATTATCGTGCTTGTAAGTTCTTTACTTAAATTCGGTATTGCTTTTCATTAAGTTGTCTTTGATGCAAGCATCCACTAGAAGTTCTTAATTGTTTGGCTTACATCGGTTAATTAATACAAAATTACAAGCCATTCACATTATTTTAATTGGTTTTAAGAGATAATTTTAATCAACTCCATGAATATACCAAATTTATGTTTTGTATCTGAGTGATTTAATATTTACTTATCTTATCATAAATAAGCAGGCATTTATTTAGAAGATTATGTTGCGCCAATTACGCATAACGAAAATAGTTACTTGTTTTGGCGGCATACATTACTCAAATTCCGATTTGCATCACGGTAATCATGCGTGAAAAAAAACAAACACAACTCTTCCAGCCACCCGGTAAAAGTAACATATGGTTGATTGGTAAGAAAACAACGCGAGTTAATTAACGATCTCAGGTAAATACATCAATTCTAAAATAATTATTTGCAAAAGTTTGGATGGAGATGAGGAGGGAATGGCAAGAAATAAGTTATTATCTCGACTATTGAGATGTTATGATGTTATTTGAAAATATCTTCGGGAACAAAGCGAAGAATAAAGACACAGACACACACATGTGTGTGTGTGTGTATGTACATATATGCATATATATATATATATATATATATATATATATATATATAAATGGATGTACATGGAACATACATTTGTATACAACACACATTATACACACATCGCATACACATATACACACATATATGTGTATATATATATATATTACATATATATACATATACATATATATATATGTATATAAACACGTGAAAAGCTACACATCCACGGATATGCTTAGATTTATACTACAAAGCTGAAATCCTATCGTGTTAGTGATAGGACGATTTTAATATTTTTCCTAATTTCGATATAATCGATTTTCTTCTAAATTTCCAATTCCGATATAATTACCAACTCTGATACTTTTTAAACCTCT
>NC_136514.1:72094652-72212152 GCF_053919585.1 Euprymna scolopes
TATGCATGTCCAATGCTTTATATCTCTAGGGGTTATGTGGCCAATTATAGCTCTGACCTAATTGTGGTTTCTGTTTTACAGGTGTTTGAACTGAGTCAGGTGTGAAATGGAGCCTTTTGAATGTCGAGCAGTGATCCGGTTTTTGTATTTGAAAGGACGCACACGACAGGAGACTTGATGGAATGAAAGAAACTTATGGTGATGATGCCCCATCATATGACCTTATAAAACGCTGGAATCGTGAATTCATACATGACCGGAAGTCTGTGGAAACAGCTCCCAGACCTGGTCGTCCCCTTCTGCCATTGATGAGGCATCTGTCCGTCAAGTTGAGGCTGCCATTTTGGAAGATCGGCGCATTACTATTCGCCAAATAGCCCAAGATGTCAAGATTAGTACAGGGTCTGTGGAAACTACCATACATGACCAGTTGCATATGCATAAGGTGTCTGCCAGATGGAATTCCCAGGATGCTCACGCCATTCCAGAAGCGAGAACGCGTCCAGTGCTCGAGGATGAATTTAGAGATGTGCCAAAAAGATGAGTCAAAGTTTTTCAAAACACTGATTACATAGGATGAAACCTGGGTCAATCACTATGATCCAAAGACAAAAGCCCAGTCAATGCAGTGGAAGCACTTGAACTCTCCACCTCCAAAGAAGGCAAGAGTCCATCCTCCGCTGGCAAGGTCATGCTCACAGTCTTGTGAGACCAGGACGGAGTAGTGATGACAGATTTCCTGGCAAAGAGTACCACAATTACAGGAGCCTATTATGCTTCACTTTTGAGGAAATTAAGGGAAGCTATCAAAATCAAGAGGCGGGGCAAGATCAGCAAAGGTACCCTCCTCCTGCAGGACAACGCTCCGGTCCACAACTCGCATGTCGCCAGATCAGAAGCACGGGCGTGTGGTTATCAAATCCTTCCCCATCCTCCCTATCTTCCTGACCTTGCACCCTCTGACTTTCATTTCTTCCCAGCCATGAAGTTGTTTTTGAAAGGAAAGCGTTTCCCAGATGATACAGCCTTGATTTCTGAAGTCACGTCGTGGTTGGAGGACCAACCTGGGGTGTTAAAAAAACGGTCTCCAGAGCTGCAGCAAACGATGGGAGAAATGCATAACTCTGGGTGGTTCCTATGTAGAGAAAAACTAATAACTGTGCCAAGTTTCGTTGCTCTACTGGTATGGGAAGTGGGTCAGAGGCATTACTTATTGCACGCCCCTCGTACATAACGAGCTTACCGGAAAAATGTTAAATGAATACGTAATATATAACACATCAGGACAGTATTCAGAGGCGAATCAACTCTCCGAAAACATCTCGTGCGAATCAAGCTCCATTCGGAAAAAAAATCATGGCTATGAACTGTGTGAATGAGATTCCATGTAAATGCGATAAAGTATACAAAGGTGATTAGAGAAATACGAAAAGCTATAACACGTAGAGATATCGAAAATTCGAGTATGGCTGACACACATGGAGGGAAACTGGAAAGTATCCCCCATCACGGGACGAAGTAAAAATTATAAATTAATATATTATTATCCATCTGTATTAATATCTCAATACTTAGGGAGGAACTTCTTATATTTAAAGGATTAGGGCCGCCAAACTCTTGGGAGGGTAATACGTAATGTGCAACCTTTATTCTTTCTTATGGATTTTCTAAATATTAAACTACGTAATATACTTTAAATCGTTATGTGTCATGTAGTCATTATATTCTCTGCTTGTAACTTGTCAACAAGTCATGTTACACAAAACTGAAAAGATCTTGACTATAATTAATAAGGAACAATCAAACTAATTTATTCTATACGCCATATAATTTGTGAATTTGTTTAATTGCGGTTAAATTATTATTAAATTTAGATAAAATTATTGTGCTTCATATTGATCCATATGATTAACTCATTTTACATGAATATATCTAGCTCCACAAGTCGCATTGCTTGAATTTTAATACTATAATATAATGCTGACTTAAAAATATGTCACGTAGAATTGGGAATTAATAAAAACAAATAAAACGTTTTAAAAATTATTTTCAAATACTAAAGAATTAATTAAGGTTACTTAAATTTTCGGTTCATTTGGCCTAAGATATTATAAAATAAACATGATATCAATGTTCGTGTGAAATGGCGTTAAAATCTGCAGAGTATGTCGTACTTGTTGAATTCCACTCAGTTTTAATATATATATATATATATATATATATATATATATATATGTCTTATCTGTCTGGCCATCTGTCTAAGAAACGGTCTCTACCAAACCAATCAGTGAAATTTTGTTTTACAAACTTGAAACTTAACATATGAGAGATTTGGACCCGTGGAACAAGTCTGATTCGGCTTTTAACAGGTAAAATAGCTGCTAACAGGTGAAAATTGAAAAAAAATTGAAATTTGGCAGGCGCAAAACGTCTTAAAGTGTTTTTATACGCATGCGCAAATAAACACTTACACGTTAATGTCAGTTTGAGTTATCCATCTGTAGTTAGCTTAGATGGTAACAAATAAGGTAAGAGCGCTAATTGTTTTGGTTTTGATTCTAGCTTAAGTCATAGATTTTTTAACTTTTGAAATCATTACTATACATTGGATACACTATCATAATCAACAGAGAATTTGCTCTATAATAATAGATATGAAATCTGTATTAATTACAAAATTATATTTAAGCGTATTTTATGACCAGACTATGTCGGGCGGCCATTACTATATATTGAGTTCAATAGCGAATTGGTTCTGTAATATTGATAAATACGAAATTTGTATAAATTAAATTACTTACTATTTAAGCATATTTTACGACGTGGCACGTCAAGTGCCCTGTTAATATATATATATATATATATATATATATATATATATATATATATATATATATATATATATATATATATATACTAGCAAAAGTACCCGTCGTTGACTGGGTTCAAAAACAGCCTACAGAAAATGGACTGATTTATGAAAGTATGATATGTTATGAAAAGGAAGGGTTGTAAAGAGATAGTTTCGAATTTGTGGGTATCAAAACCAAAGCAAAATATGATGAAAGTAAAAATAAAATAGACAAACCCCATAATTTATTATACCGTACCTGTTCACACTTAAACACTTATCACAATATTCTGTGGATCTATATTCAAAAACCTTGTTAAACTTTGTGACATATTTCCATTCTATGGAGGTCAGGTGCGAACGACCATCCAATAATGTTATTATACCATATTTCTTCAAACTGAAACATAATTATCAAAGTATACTTATGCAGATAGATATGAAAAGTCTTTATTAAAGTTTGTGCCTATTTCCATTCCATGGAGGCGAGGTGCGAACGCAGACCCCACAATTTTAATGAACCACCGTTCTACCAGATCAAACATACCCATTTCTGTATCTCAATACATCTATCATTATATGTGATCAGTTTTCTATAATAGTCAACCATATAGGAGCCTATTCGTGACCAGACACACAAACACACATACACACACAGGCATTCAGCTTTATATATATATATATATATATATATATATATATATATATATATATATATATTGGCCTCACTTTACCGTACACCAATTTTCAGATAGATTACACGGGTATCAAATCAGATTGTTCAAAATAATATGTAATCATAGACGTAATGAATAGAATCTCTTTACGAGATAATAAAAGAGAAAAGAAAAGAACATATCTGATTTTATAATTGATCAATGCGTATACTAACCCTTTTTAACTTTCCTCCTTTCACACCTTTCATTTAGCTCTATCTTTTATATGAATTGGGCATCATCCGCTAGAATTGAAACCAGAATGTTTAGCATTCAGCCTTCGCCGTTATTTATCCCTCCAGCATCGTTATCGTCTGAGCTACCGACAGATTTATACGAAAGTTATAGGAGTCTTTGAGATATGAATGTTTAATTTTGCGCATGCACTAAAATAACAGATGTCATGTTTTATTCTACTTAATCTTCTATGGTTAACTGCTTTGTTTTCAATTTTGACTACTTAGCAAAATTTTTTGCCGGTTAATAACTAAATCGAAAGTCCAAATACACTCTATATCAAATTTCAACTCTGTAAACCAAATATTTAGAGAGGAGTTTTGTAGAGAGTTTTCACACAAAGTCAGTTGATAGTGCTCAATAAAAAGAGCAAAATATTTTTTATTATTTGGGGTAAACAGTTACATATGGTCGCTACAAATAGCCATCCGTTTCAGTCAAAGTGATTTCATCAGGCGACCTGGAACCTCTCGACGCCAAAAATAAAAATAAAAATTGGGATAAATTTTAGAGAAATTAAAGAAAAATTGAGCTCTTCAAAAAAGTATAAAAAGAGTTTATAATAAATTGCGAACTCTCTAAAAATGGGGATATAAAAAAGAGGATAGAAAAAAGAAAAAAAGAAAAAAGAAAAAAAAGAAAAAAGAAAAAAAGGAAAACGAAAAAGGAAAGATCGCATTAGAACCTATTGGAAGATATTCAAACTTTTCACAACAGAATGTAAATTTGAAATAAAATTAAAAAATGGGTCATAATTTTATTGGGGCTGTAGGTTGTACAGGAGGGTGGTGTGGGAGGGGTTCTACTCATATTGAACGTGTCACGGAAAGAAAAGGACTTTAAATTTGTGTGATTTTACTCCGAGAGTTACGTGTCGTTATGCGTTAAGTTAAGTTGGTTGGTTGGTTGTTTTTGTTTTACGGCATATCAACCCTTTTCGGGTTATTTAATGCCGAATCCAAAGATTCGGAAGAAAAAAATTTTTAATAGAATATATTTGTTGTTTTCAAGTCGGTTTCTATTTAACCCATAGTTGGAACCCTAACAGGTACTACCACTCTGGGTCAGAGTGGTCCTGGGAGCAATGGTAATTAAAGGATGACTCCACACTCCCCAAAGCCCGCAAGCTGGGGCCTCACCACTGGATATAGTTTAAGGTCATATCCAGGACCCCCATTGAGGGACTTTTACCCTCTGCAGGGGGGGGGGGCAGTCGGTGTATTCTAATGCCCCACCGACAGGGCCGTGCGTTAAGTTAGGGGTGGGGGTTCTAGGATCTAGGGGTGGGTCCTAATGCCATCTTTCCTTTTTCTTTTTTCTATCCTCTTTTTTCTATCCCCTTTTTTAGAGAGCTCACAATTTATTATAAACTCTTTTTATACTTTTTTTGAAGAGCTCCATTTTTCTTTAATTTCTCTATGAGCTATCCCATTTTTCATTTTTCTTTTTGGCGTCGAGAAGTTCTAGGTCGCTTGATGAAGTCTCTTTGACTGAAACAGATGGCTATTTGTAGCGACCATATGTAACTGTTTACCTCAAATAATAATAATAATATATATATATATATATATATATATAGTTGGGTTCATACATAACCTAATTTATCGCTCATTTACTTTCCCTTTCTTTTCTACTTATCGCGATAAAACTTTTGGTTAATTTCTCATTTCATTTCATTAGTCACGAATTTTTCTGTGGAATTGCAAATTAAGGAAAGTTTACTCCATTCTAATTATTTTGATAAAAAGTCTCATTAGCTGTCAAAATCTACCGATTAATTTCCCTATCTTTTACGTGTTGAGGTTTACCCGATTTCATCTGTATACATTAGTAAACAAACTCAATTTTCCCCTCCGAAAAAAGCGTCGTCTGTTTGCAACCGCAGACCCTAATTATAAATACAATACAGCCAGGCTAAAAACTATTTTCTTTTGTTTTTCGTGCGCAACTTGTCGATCACTTTTTTCTATTATCGAACAATACTATATTAATTCCTAGGAGCGTCACATTCTTAATTACGACATGTTTAACGGTGGCAGCACAATTTTCACCCACGAACTATATTTTGCTCATACTATCCTCAAACCAAGGAATTATTGTGCATCAGAAACAGCATCTGATACGACATAGTTCGTGTTCCGTTTTTTTTCCCCATACATTTCGCTATAGTGCTTTCCACAACACCCCTTTAAATAACGACTTCCTTGCAAAGTTTACAGTTACTTCTAATTGGTTGTTAGCACATGATTAGTCGGAATTAATGGATATTAGAATACGAGATTACTCGGAATTAATGAATATTAGAATACGAGATTAATCGGAATTAATGAATATTAGAATACGAGATTACTCAGAATTAATGAATATTAGAACGGATAGACACAACTAGAACAAGGCGACGCTATTTCCTTTCCTGTTTCCAAAAATATTCGACTGCTTCTAAGAATATAGGATTGCTAACAAAAAGGTTTCTAAATTAACTTTTGCACAATTTTTCTATTACTCTTTTTCGTCAGCGTTACATTGATGAGTTTTCATATCACTATTTATAAGTATTATGCAATGCTTAGAAGACGGAAAAGGTGTAGTCTTGAAAATATCCCCACGAAATAAGGCAAAGTCAGGCACAATCTCATTTTTAGTATGAGCAAGATCCAACCCTTAACCTTAAATAAAGTCCACTCTTGATTGGTGAAGAAAAATTGTCGCAGTATCGATTACCAACCGATGTTTTTATGCTATTGTTTCAAACACTATAGAAGCACAAACTCGAAATAGCACATGTTTATTTATAAGTATTCAAACTTAATATTCGTAATATTCATTTGCACAAACCTAATATTCATTTGCATTGTTTACAATACGGAAAAACTATTCCTTTGAAAGCCTGCCCACGAGGGAAAAGTTAGGCACAATCTCATTTTTAGTATGAACAAAATCTAGTCCTCCACCCAAAATGAAGGGCACTCTTGATTGTGAAAAAAATTTAATTGCCTCGATCTAGAAACATTTCTCAGTGAGCCAAACAGGCACAAATATTTTTATGGAAAAATATACAATAATTAAATACTAGATTAGAATAAAAATTAAAAGCTGCCGCAGTCTAGAAGGATTTATTCGTCACTAACTAAGGACCGGACAGATGCAACCAGCACTATTTGCCAGTGCTGACAGTCACAACCAGTGGCGTCTACTAACTGTCACTGCCGGACAATGCACGACAATAGCAGCAAAATTATTATTACTATGATCGCAATTGCTTGCTATTTTCCAGGGTAGGCAATAACTCCCCACTAACAACCGTAATTTACTTTGCTTTCAGTGGTGGTGGTGGAGAGAAACCTTTATGGTGTCTGTTCTAGCTGTGTATCATATATCAACTAGGCAACGCCCATACATAGGTCCTGCTAGTAATAGATAAAATTAGGTATAAGTACATGTTTATATATTTATGTGTATAAGAATCACTCCTAAATTATCTTCAGATGCATTTACACTAGATGTTATTGTGAATGGTAAATAAAAAATAAATAATTCAATAATAAATCAATAATAAAAATCAACAATCTTACATGTAAAACCGATAAAAATCGTGCATACATTTGATAAGGTACGGTGGTCTGGTGGTAAGACATGAGCCTACTTATCGAGCTGTGATAAGTTAGAACTATTGTTAAAAGTTTAGCCATGCTAACGACAGGTGATACCCAAGAACACACGTGCTCATAGATAACTTTTATTCACGTAAAAAATAATAAATATTTCAATAAAATAGTAAAGTCTATAATAATTAAAAATTAATACTGACAAAATAAAAAACGAATTACATCACATTACAGTAAAATCAGTTTCATGATCATAGAGAAGAGACCACGTAAATAATAACTTATATACTTACTTATTCTTAAGGATAGAAATTGAGAGACGCAGGCGGGCAAAATCTCGAGGTACATTCGTTTGATTTTCTCCATATTGTCGAGCGCATCTCGAAGCTTGCTATCGCTCTTGGGATTTTTACACAACTGGCCAACTAGTAGATGGTCTGCAACAAAAAAGAAAAACGGTTTTCATCGAATGGAAATGGAATCATGTCGTCTTTTCTAGTGCGACAATTTTATCGTCCCACCTGTATCAAATTATTATTAGCATAAAGAATAAACGCACACATACACACAGACCTTTTATATAATAGTATATACTATTCTATAAAAGGAACTTTGTGTATGTTGGTTCGTTCCTTATCAACTCGAAAACGGCTGGGTCGATTATTATGAAATTTCACACGAATGTACTTTATGTGCCAGAAAATGTCTTTAGATAGTTTTGTATCGGAATGTTTCAATTAGTATCGATGATCGAAAAATCAGATGAAAGAAGGAACAGACGACTTACGCCTAACATCACATGTGCATTTGAGAAGTTTTATTACCACACAAGAAGAAAGGCCCGATATATAAAATCAACAGTGGGGTCTTTAATATGACAGGAACTCGTTCGAAATGAATGTTTCTGTTTAAAGCACAATTGAAGTATGATACTTGACTTTACGTTTTAAAATTTAAGCCATTATCATCGCACAAACAGAAAGACAGGGCATATAAAATCAACAGTAGGTTCTTTGATATGACATGGGTGCGTCCGAAATGAATGTTATCTGTTTTTTTTTGTTTTGTTTTTTTACTCATGCTTTCCCCTTACAAAGCATATCGCCACTTGGACGTAAGTAGCTACTATTTGGGGCCATGTTTAGGAAAGATTCGCAAGATATTTGTTTATGTTACAATTAAACTTCTGCATATCAGTACAGTCAGGGAAGTAGGAACAGGAATGTAATTCCGAAGTCTAGCTGTTCGAGAGAAGAAATTATTAGAATAGGAAGCTTTCTGGCATTTAGGGACAACAACAGTGAAGGGGTGAGATCGTATTGCTCAGCCGATTTGTCGGGGAATGTTTCTGTTTAGAGTACAATTGAAATATGATAATTAAGTTTTGCATTTTTTAAACCTTAATCCAAGTCATATGATAAAATACTTTTATAAAATAAACATTAGGTTCTCTAAATTGCAATTACAACTGCATTGGATTATTTTGATTAGCGATTATCGATAGTTATCGAAAATATTCCGGTACAAAACCGACCCAAAACACTGCCAGGCACATAAAGTACCTTCGTGTGAAATTTCATAAAAATCGGCCCAGTCGTTTTCGAATCCATAGGAAACGAACTCACCCTCACACAGACACATGTCTCCACAAATAGACACACAGATACACACGAAATTATATCTATATATATGTATATATATATATATAAATTATATATATATATATAAATTATATATATATATATACATATATATATATATATAAATTATATATATATATATATATATATATATATAAATGTTTAGAGATACAGAATTTAAATAAAGTTTTAAATATAAATAAAATATTATGTCGAAAGTAAAAAGTTCTGATGGGGAACTATTGAATGTGCCAAAAATTACGGGGAACTAAAATAAAGTTTATTAACGTTAAAAAAAAAACATTAAAATAATGGCACAACGAGGGAAAAAAAAACAGGAGAAAAGATTCACTGTTCCCCAAAGAAAAACAATGTATTAGATATTTCTTTCTGCCGGCACAAAGAAGGTTTCCACAGTCTGTCTCTATTGCGATGGGGAAACCTTCTTTGTGCCGACAGAAAGAAACATCTAATACATTGTTTCTCTATGGGGAACTGTGAATCTTTTCTCCCGTTTCCCTCCCCCCCTCGTTGTGCCATTATTTAAATCATTTTTTTTAAACGTTAATAAACTTTATTTTAGTTCCCCGTAATTTTTGGCACATTCAATAGTTCCCCATCAGAACTCTTTACTTTCGACATAGTATTATTTTTACGCTATCGATTTTCTCCTGTTGAGATGATAGCTGAAAGAGCTCTCGAGAGACTTCCGCCCATTATATTTAAAATATATATATATATATATATGTATATATGTGTATATGTATATATATATATGTATATATGTGTGTATGTATATATATATATATATATATATATATATATATATATATATATATATATATATATATATATATATATATACTAGCAAAAGTACCCGTCGTTGACTGGGTTCAAAAACAGCCTAAAGAAAATGGACTGGTTTATAAAGTATGATAGTGTAACACCAAAGAGGGGCCACATCAGATCAGTAGGGTTGATGTGACGTTTTTGTTAAAGGTGATAATCAATCCCGGGCGAACACCGGTTACAAAAAAAAATATATTTTTTTGTTAATATTTTTATGTATCAAAATCTTGTTGTTGAGATACCATACGGTCGGGGGATAGAAGTGGAGGCCGCCTGCTAAACTTCAAAGCGAAAGATCACTTAAAACAATAATAAATGCTTTAGCCAAAAATGGACAGAATGATAACTTCCAAAAAAAGAACATACGTTTTGTTTCAAATCGAGCGACGGTGACAAATTCCGAATCAAAGCTTTGAAATGTCGGTCGGCTTGAAATGTGTTGGTTGGCAGACGAAATGTCGGATCGTTTTTGATTTGAGAAACACACACACACACACACACACACGTAATTGTTGGCCTCACAAAATATATTTGTGACAAGATCAAAACAAAAGATAAATAAATTCTTTGGAGTTAAAATTTAACACACGCATTTGTCGGCTTCAAAGAATGTTTTTTTCGAATCAAAAATTAACTGATTCGGGTGACTATGATAAAGCCATTTGAAATTTAGATCAAGAGATTTTTCGGTTTTCCATGACATATTTTGTCGGGATGTTGACAGAACAAATAAATTCAAAGGGGAAAGAATATCAAGCGGATATTTTTAAATAGATGAAAGCTGGTGATCTATTACAAGCTAAACAATAATATTTCCTCTGATTATCAGTTGATAATATTGAAAAAACCATTATTAAGAAGGCGGGGTCAGACAAGTTGGGGGGGAGTCAATTTGATTTTGGAAATTGGGGGCGGAAAAATAATACCTGCCACAGGCCAAATTGACCAATGAGAAGGAATCAGGTGGATTGTTATCCATCAATTTGATTGGTCGAAGACGAACGTAGGCGTCGTCATTATTCAAGGGTTTTACTATATAAGATCTGTAAAACTCGATTTAATCAGATTCGGCAGAGAGATAGATAAGAGCAGAGTTAGAAGAAGAGAGAAGACAGAGATAAAGGTCTCGGTAGAGGACTCCAGCCACCCAACTTCTCTCTACCCCCCCCTCGCTGGTCGCCAGAGAGCTCAATTTGCAACTTAATAGAATCCAGAGGACCTAGGAAGAGAGCAGCCAGAACATCTTAACGATAATTACAACGGTCGCGACTCCGACCGAGTATTTCAACAACAATAAGCTCATTCACAAATCTAATTGCTTGCTTCCATTTAATCTTCTGTAGATAATCATTTATGAATTTCCTAAATACATTATATATCAACCAACCTCCGGAGTTTGTTTGCTGATGTGCTGCTGTTCCATGTAATTTTAATTCTTTTACTTGCCACTTGTGACCCCGTTCCCGTCAACGAACACCCAGTCAACAGGACGACCAACTAGACGATCAAGAATAACAGGCCTTGAGGACCGTGCAACCGAGAAGAGTCCTCCAACGCCTAGACGAGGACTCATTGGGTGACACGACGTACCAACGACATAATTAATTACCCGGTGACTAGGATAGTCATAATTGGGCATCGACCCAGGGTTAAGATCATAACTGGGCCGCAATCAGAGGTTCAAGGTCGTGTAAGACCACGTGTCAAGGTCACAATAGCTTATGAAAATGAAGGGTTGTACAGAGATAGCTTCGAATTTGGGGGTATCAAAACCAACGCCAAATATGATGAAAGTAAAAATAAAATAGATAAACCCCATAATTTATTATACCATACCTGTTCACACTGAAACACTTATCACAATATTCTGTGGATATATATTAAAAAACCTTGTTAAACTTTGTGACATATTTCCATTCTATGGAGTTCAGGTGCGAACAAACACCCCATAATTTTATTATACCACATTTCTTCAAACTGAAATATAATTATCAAAGTTTACTTACGCAGTTAGATATGAAAAGTCTTTATTAAAGTTTGTGCCTATTTCCATTCTATGGAGGCCAGTCGCGAACGCAGACCCCACAATTTTATTATACCATCCCTATTTAAGTTAAAACATACTTATCAAAGTATATAATATTCTTATGTACATCTATATCAAAAACACTTTTAAACGTTTTTTAATTTTAAATTTTTTATTTCCCATACTTTGTGGACCAGGCGCGAACGCAGACCCCACAATTTTAATGAACCACCGTTCTGTCAGATCAAACATACCCATTTCTGTGTCTCGATACATCTTCTATCATTATATGCAATCAGTTTTTTAAAATAGTCAACCATATAGGAGCCTATTCGTGACCACACACACACACACACACACACACACACACACACACACACACACACACACACAGTCATATATATACACACACATACACACACACACACACACACACACACACACACACATATATATATATATATATATATATATATACTAGCATAGATACCCTTCCTTGCCAGGGTCGACATGAAGTTCGGTTTGGCCACTCCTGCTATGCTAAGAATATTGAGCAGTTTTTCATTATCGTTACCCCATCAAAAATTTCAAAAATAAAAGAACGAATGAAAACACGAAAATGTACCCCAACCCCGAAAGAATCAAACTCTCCACCAAATATTTCAGCAGAAGGCATACGAAGAGAAGCAATTCTCCGGATATTGAGCACCTTTTATGACTATATTCCAGTTTAAACCAATTTCATTTTTGCTCCCTCGGTCTAAAAGATTTGTTATACGATTTGTTGCAACGAAAACAAACTGAAAATAATTCAGTATCAAAAATGCTAAAGTAGAATTTGTGTTAATAAACGTTTTTATGCTATAAAAATGATGAGTTTTGACTTATTGTGGTATTAAAAGAAAAATTAGTTACAATGTCAAAAAAATATGAAGAAAAACACTGGCAAAAATACGTAAATTAATTTTTTTTTAAATAAAGAATCGTAGTTAAATTGGATTGTTTATTTTAATATAAAAATCCACTGGATTGCGAAATCACGGAAATTAATTTATTTGAACTGATTCCAAAAATAATGCTTGAATGTGTGAATTAATTTTAGTTTGATTATCCACCGAAAAAGAAAACAAAAACAAAATGAAGAAAGTTAGCGTCCAAGGGAAATAACTCCAAACTCAAATAACTGAAATCGGTTTGTAAAAAAATCGATGTTGGTAAAAATAAATTAAATTAAATATTTTCTCAATATAAATCAAATTTAAATAATAAACTTAAATAGAACACTTACACCAATCTTCTCACTATATAAACAATAACTAACACACCGCTATTTAATAAATCGACTTCCTTTAATGTAATATGCAAATGAGGTCATCTCTCAATCGTCTATTTTGCAAGAATAATACTATATATATATATATATATATATATATATATATGGATGAAGTATTAAAGTGATGGATCTTTTGTATATATTAATCAAATTGTGAACAAACAAACAAATAGACATGAATACGAATATATATATATATATATATATATATATATATATATATATATATATATATATATATATATATATATATACAGTGGGGAAAATAAGTGTTGGACACATCCCATTATTCTTTATTTAACACATTTTTTATGCAGCGAATGACGCGAAAATTTAACAAGATATAGTTACTAATTTAACAATACCAAATAACTTTAGAAATTGGAACCTTTTAATGCATAACATGGCCGAGATGGTTAGGTCTCAGTGGTTTTTCTATTTCGTTTCCAGCTTCGCGTCAAGGCTTCGGGGTTCAAGCCTACCTTCTTACTAAAACATTTTTTCTTTTACATCTCCAAACACCGGGCCAACGTTTTTTTTTAAACAGGGTTGTTTTGATCTACCCCCAACACACACACACCTCCAAACACCCGGGAAACGGGTATTATGTAAATCTCACCTGTCTGTTTAAATGTATGTATGTTTGTATGTCTGCATGTTTGTATGTCTGCCTAAAACTTTCGACAGATTTTCACAAAATTGGTATTGGTTTGAAACTTGACCCTTCGAATGACAAATGAAAATTGGCCAAAACATTAATTCCTTCACTCTCAACTGTGCAGCTTCCTACAAGGAGGGTCGGACTTTTTGCGTCGTCACTTTTGCATGTTATTGTATCGGTTGGAATGATATTACTAATTAATTTCAACGTTCCGAACTGGAGTAGGGGTAAAAAGTCAGGGCTTTTTCACTTTATTTTCCGCCTTTGCGTCACGGATTCGAGCCTGCCTGCCTACTACCATTTTTTTTGCTCAATATCCGGACAACGCCAGGCACCCAGGCTAGTCTATAATATAAATCTCACCTGTCTGTTTAAATGTATGTATGTTTGTATGTATGTTTGTATGTCTCGCTAAACACTTTCCACAAAGGCGACGGATTTTAACGAGATTTGTATTTTTTGAAGCTCGACCCTTCGGACGGCAATTATTGAAAAATTGGTTAAGCACATTGGCTAAACACATTAATTCCATCACACTTAACTAGGCACTTTTCTACAAGGAGGGATATCAAAAATCGTTCCTTCATGACAATTTAGGCAAACACACCCGCGCAAAAAGTTCTTTCTTGAATTAGTTTAAATATAAAAAGAAAACGACCTAATTTCTTCCACTCAGTCATAGTCCAGTCTGTATAGTAGGAACGTCGTTATCTTATGATTGTACGTTCGAGCCGAGATATCAGATATATTTTTCGATTTTTAAAGTTTTAATATTCAAACAGGGTTATTTATGCCATTTTTTGTTCGTTTTCTTTAAAATATTTTTCCATCACGTTCACTGTTTTTTTGTTTTTGTTTTTCCGATTTTAAAAAAGTTTTAACATCGTTCGCTTACTCTTTATTTTTCATCACGTTCGCTATTTTATATTTTTTCGATTTTAAAAAGTTATATATTTAAGTAGGTTATTACGTTCGCATATTCTTTATTTTCCATTTTGTTTTGATTTATATAAATATATATATATATATATATATATATATATATATATATATAAGCGAAAATGTTTGTTTGTGTGTGTGTTTGTATGTCTCGCAAAAACTTTCGACACGGGCCACGGATTTTCGCCAGATAGGTATCATTTTAAAGCCCCACCCTTCGGCCGACAAATATCGAAAAATTGGTCAAAAACATTTATTCCTTCACCCTAAACTGGGCCCTTTTCTACAAGGAGAGGGCCGAAAAAATCTTTTCTTCATTTTCTCTCATCCTGCTAGTACGACAATGACGTTATGTTTGACCTAGAAAACGTTGACGTTAGTTTAAACAACCTGCAAGTGTTTTTAAAGGTTTAATTTTATCCGTTATTAAGTGTATGTCACTTTGGCGTGCCGGGCATTTTTTCCGCCTTATCCTCGATTCTTCGGGTTCGAACATGTCTTTCTAAACCTTTTTCCCTCTTTTACACCTCCTCCCCCTTTTCAACGTTTGTTCGCTGTTTCGCTTTGTTTTGGCTTTTCAAATTCTTTTTAACATCGTTTTTTATATGATATTAAAACAGGGTCACACTCTCCGACATATACACCTCCAAACATCCGGGCAACGCCGGGTACCCCCCGCTAGTATATATATAAAAGGCAAAACGCGTGCGAGAGTTTTTGTATGTCCAACAAAGGCTTTTTTCGCCGGGTTTCCCGGAGTGGTTACTACCGTTTAGAAGTGTTTAGATGATAATATCTAGGATTTGCGAACGATCGTCGCGTCTAGATTTATTTACAACAATTTTTACAAGATTCTTGCTATTTCGGCCCCTCTTGTGTCTATTCGGCTTTTTCGTATAAAAGCGAAACTGATGTGAAACTGAGGCGTGGTGTGGTTCCCGGCCTACGGGCCAGGAGCGTCTAGAAGGCAAATGGACGTTTGGTCAATGTCAGTTTTACTGTCATATCAGACAATTGCTTTCATTTGAACACTCCCCTAATAAAGGGGGAGCTGGTTTTCCCCAACACGTTGGGGAAACAAACTCAAAAGAACTATCCCGCAGTTAAAATTAAGTGCGAAATTTCATTACCTTTGACCTAATTAATTTTGCTGCGCACATGCCATTTATAAACGTTACATTGAAACTGTTTTCAGTTACTTTCCTTTCGTGGGCGAGCAGGTAACTTACGAAGTTCTTCGCCTCCGCATTCTGAGTTCGATCCTACCTACCTACCAAAACGTATTATTTTACTTTTTCTTCTTTTTACATCAAGTTCGCTGTTTTTTTGTTTTTGTTTTTCCGGGGTTTTTAAATGAAATTTTACATAGGGTTTGGATCTAACCCCCCCCCCCAACACACACACACGTACAAAAAACTAATTACGCTGTTTTTTTTTGTTTTTCTTCGTTTTTTAATATTTGTTTATAAACCTACCTTCCTACCAAAACATTGTTCTTTTTTGATCTACCCCCAACACACACACACACACACACACACCTACAAACACCCGAACAACGCCGGGTACCTCCACTAGTCTATAATATTAATCTCACTTGTCTGTTTAAATGTATGTATGTATGTTTGTATGTTTGTATATCTCACGCAAACTTTCGACAGAAGCGACGGATGTTCACGAGATCGGTATCGTTTTAAAGCTCGACCTTTCGGACGACAAATATCGAAACATTGCCTAAAACCCTTAATTCCTTCACCCCAAACTGAGCACTTTTCTACAGGGAGGGGTCTCTTTTATCGCCGATATTTTCGAAAGTCACCCTCTCTTTTAGATTGACTCGCGTTAATTTAAACCTTTGTCACTTCCGGTTTGGGGATAGGCGCAACAGCAAAGACGTAACGTTTTTTACACATTGTTTTCCTCTTTCGAGGCACGGGTTCCAGCCTCTCTTTCTACTAACACTTTATTTTTTGTTCAACACACACCTCCAAATACCGGGGCGACGCCGGGCAGCCAGGCTAGTTTCATATAAAACAAATGGTTATTGTTAGCATTTGTTTCTCTGATAACTTTCTACTTTGAATTATTTTTAAAAATACATCCGGTATTTACTAGGGACTACGTGAAGGTTGCCAGCATCCTTAAGTGAAAAGGGTCTATAGAACTAACTGGATTCGAACTTAGCACACTCCGGTTGTTAGTTCGTGTCATTAACCACTTAGCCACCATTATCTTCTAACGGCTGTTGCTGTTATTGTTGTGATTGAGCCAATCATACTTCTGCACAAACACACAAGGGTTATCTAGTCTGCATGAAGCTCTCATCGACCTTAATTATTCGTTACATCTACAAGAGTGCATGAGTCTATCGCAGAAACACAGAATCAGTAATGTTCAGCGATTAGATACGAAATGGTAGTGGTGGTCTAAAGCACGCAAAGGCCGTTGCACATGCGCACAAGTATTTTTTATCACTCTCATTCCATGTATTTAAGCTTCCGCGCCTGAAACTTCCTTGCTTTACACAAAAGACAAAAAAAAAACATGTCTACCGATCGGTGTATTCGGTTTATTCATTTTTTTGTCTTCAAAAAAACCAAGCCTGAAACCTAAGCTAATTATAAATCGCTGTACCCTGGGGATTATTTATAGCAACAGAAAAGTTATTTTATGTGTAGATTTCTATCACAAATACAAACAGATGCGTCGTGTTTTTTATGATTTCAAATAAATTCCCTTTTGGGTAAATATTGAGACATTTAGAACTATTTTTTTTTAAAACTTCACCTTTATCGACAACAGCTGAGGTCAGCGGGATGGGATTAACCCTAAACTTCTCAAATCAAATTACAGGAGTGATTTTCTGCAGAAATTTTGAAAAGGAGAATGTTATCTCAAAACAAGAATATCTATTTAATTTACGCGATTTGCGATGAAAAATCGATTATGAATGTGGCAGACAACAAATGATTTCCAGATTTACCTGCTCTGGCAAGATATAAAAACATGTAATAAAAAAAGAAAGGTGCAGATATATCTTCTAGAAAAAAATAACAAAATAAATAATAATAAAAATAAATAATAATAAAATAAATAATAATAAAAATAATAATCTATATTTCTCAGTCTGTCTGTCTATATGCTCCACTTTTTCTTGGAAACTATTAGGCCGATCTGGTTGAAATTTTTATGGACCTTTTTATGATAGAGTTTAGGGAACCAAGTATTATGGTATCAGTTCAATGCACAATTAGGGATTAGTATTTAATGCCATTAAAAAAAAAAAAATTAACCATATTCAATCATCAATTTGTCATGAAACACACATTCTTAAGTTCTCTCCAGCTAAAAAGTAAAATAAATAAATAAATAAATAAATAAATAATAATAATAATAAGAATAAGAAGAAGAAGAAGAAGAAGAAGAAGAAGAAGAAAAAAAAGGAGTAGGAGTAGAAGGAGAAAACTAACACTAAATAGATTATATTAACAAAAATGACACCTTCGCTTATGCTGCATTTTCAGTAAAAAAAAAGATAATTTTTGTGTCCTTTATACGTGTGGGGTGTATTTACGAGTGGTTTCCTGTTTTTATCGTTGCATATTTTCGTTTTTGCCATTTCGTCCATCGCTTGCTATACAATAAATTTCTTTTAGCGCAGAAAGTAATAAACAAGAAGACATTCTCTAAGTTTTTTCAGGGTTTTATTTAGAGAAAATCGACTTAGAAAAGAGAGACTCATGTTATCTTAGCTAATAATTTACTTCCTTAAATGTAAAACTTAACATTATCAGATTATCAGATTTCTACGTCATTAACTGCATCTCGCTCGCACGGCTTCCACGGAGAAATTGATCTGATTTTTTTTTGTTCGAAAATATAACGTCATTATTCATCGTCTTTCCCGTTTTGTCTACGGCGTTAAACTTTTCTCCCTGCCTTAACATTACGTAACCTGTCTCACGAAACGATTTTGTTTGCAAATTAAGTTTACCTTGACGTACATTTAATGTGATCCTTGTCAAAATTCACACAAGCTAACTGAATGACTACTGACGTTGGATTCCTAATATGTAATAGCTTAGAATATTTACACAAAAGGATTAAAATATTTATAAAATATTATGCTTTACGCAAATAGGCCACAAATAGACAGGTGAAGCAAACTATTTTTACTAATATATTAAGTGTATTTCCTTTTACATTTTTTTGCTGATTCTTTTCTTAATATTTTTGTTTTGCAAACATCCAAGATTATGATAAAAATCAGAGTGTTAACAACATGCCTTGAAGTCTTACAGCAAAATTCCATCACTTGATTGTTGAGGTCCTCAAACCCGAAAATCCCCTCCCGTTTCCAGGTTTTTAACTATATTAACCTGCAAAACTTTAAATGTAATGTAAACAGACATCGCATGGCTTAACTCCATACATTCGCTTGTTAGACACGATTCCAAATATCCAAGTATGTCTTTACGTTCCAAGAGGCAATGGGATGGAAAAGAGTAAAAAATAGAGAAAAAAAGAGAAACTTCAGTTAAATAAATTATTTCTTCCCCTGAAAAGAGATGCTATTTAATATTATTATTAAACAAAATAAACTTCTGCATGTCAGCACAGTCAGAGAAGCAGGAAATTCCAAAGTTTAGAAGTGAGAGTAAAGAAACTATAATAGTAGAACGCTTTTTCGAATCTAGCAACTTGTACAGTAAAGAGGTGGAATTTTGCTCTACACATGTTTTGTGGAGGGAGTACAATTGCAATTAGTTTGTCACAGAACATTCCCTTAAAGTACTTGTCAAATAGCCACAGGGATGCAACATTGTGCTGATGAGACAGATATTAGAGCTTGACTGAGTGTCATATATAATCAGTACATTAGGAATCTATTGATCTTCTATTCTGAATATGAATTTGCCATTTTAATCTCACCGCCAGTGCAATAAAATGGCACAACATTTAAAATAGAGATATGTCTTTTACAGAAATGGGGAGAGGAAGAGTGAAGTTGTTCATCCTTACATTAAATTAGGCGGAAAACTTACAGATAAAACGATTAGTTCCTAAGTGCGATAACATTCTTTGTCTTTGAGATGAATTTAAAAATAACTTTTCAAGATATGTGGGTGTCGAACATCTCCGGGGAAGGAGTTGGATAGGGAAATTGCCAGCTGAAACCTTTCAAAATGTCGACGTTTTATCTACTAGCAAGGGCGCCCTGCGTTGCCCAGTGGTAAAATATACTTAAATATATTTTGATTCATGCAGATTACGTATTTATTATTACAAAGCCAATTCTCTATCGAATATTATATTGTACCTAATATACTGTACATTAGAACCATTAGAATCGACACAGTTTTGTCAACGAGAAACAAATTTACTTATAAGATTAGCATAGAAATCCGGAGTTCTGGAAGCGACGAACATTTTTCGTGCAGGAAATTGTCGAGATGTTTGAAAAACTGATAATCGGTGGGCGAGAGGTCCGGTGAATATGGCGGATGAGACAGCTGAATTCGTTCATTTTCTGCAAGGTCAGCTAAGCAACATGCGGGCGAGCGTTGTCATGGAGGAGAATTGGTCTCTCCATATTGACCAATCTCGGGTACATATGTTGGAGCTCCTGGTGCATTTCGTCAATCTGTCAGCAGTAATCGTTTCGTCCGGATTCAAAAAGCTGTGATGGATGAGACTGGCCACGAACCACCAAATAGTCACCATAACCTTTTTTTGGTGCCATTTCGGCTTCGGGAAAGGTTGTGAAGATTCTCCGGCATCCAACCACTGTGCTGAACGTCGCTGGTTGTCGTAGAAGATCCATTTCTTATCACAATCCGCTCGCGAAATGAGTCGTTTTTGTTGCGCAGAAGGAGCGTGAAAGACACCTCAAAACGATGATTTTTTTTATTATCGTTCAATTTATGCAGAGCGCATTTATCTAACTTTTTTGACTTCCTGATTTGCTTTAAATGACGAACGACTGTTGAGTAGTCGATCTCAAATTACACAGCAACTTCTCGTGTGGTTTTGCGAGGATCGGCTTCAGTTAAGGCTTTCAAATGTTCGTTATCAACCGCAGTCGGGCGGCCGCGACCGTCTTCATCTTCGACGCTTTCGTCACTATTGCGAAATTTCTTGAACCACCATTGTGCTATACATTTGTTAGTGGTCGTTGGGCCAAACGTATCATCGATATCATGAGCTGTCTCGGCAGCTTTTCGGCCTAGTTTGAAATTGAACAATGAAATCGTGCGGATTTGAATTTTATTCTATGCTGTCGAAAGGCCTGCAAAATATTAATGAAGAGATAGAGAACGGTAACGAATAACACGATTCAATAGAAAATAAAAAGGCGCTTTAAAATGATATGCAACATGGCGATATATATCAATGAATTAATTCAGAAATCATATATAAAAGTAACATATGTGAGAAAACGATATTGATTTTGCACCAACATAATAACAAAGTGCAATCAGTCAAGCAAAAGGCAGGTGGAGGTCATATACAGGTCCAAGGCTGCTTTGAACCTCCTCTGGCATTTTGTTGGGCGTAGATTAAGCTAAGAGTGATGGTTGGGAATCTTTTACAAATTATGCAGAGATCACGACTTTGAGTTGCGGTGAAAAACTCCTCGAAACGTATATTTATATTTCAATTGATGATGATTATCTTAAAAATACTGTGCATATTTCTGAGTTGACAAAAAAGATGCCCGAGTTCGACAATAAAGATTTCCGAGTTCGACAAAAAAGATTACCGAGTTTGACACGATAGACCTGACGAAGGTCGGAGGTTACATCAACCGAAACGTTGTGAAAATAACACCAGTTATGGCAAATAACAAATAGGATCCTGAACAGAAGTGTGCGTTCTATCCCAAACATTATCAATGGACCAGCGGTTATCTTTCAGCATCAGACAAGGCCAAACTATTCGCCAAGAACTTTGCAGCTAATTCTACACTACGAAGGCCATCAACTCCCCGTATTTCATCCTATAACACACAGCACGCTAAGTAACATGCAAATATCTGTGCGTGAGGTCGTCAAGCTAATCAAGAACCTTGATTCTAGTAAAGCAACTGGCCCTGTCGGCATCCCAATTATAGTATTAAAAATGTCTCAACCAGAACTTGCCCCATACTTACAAAACTGTTTAACCATTGCCTAAAGGAGAAGTGCTTTCCAACACCCTGGAAAATCTCATCAGTATGCCCTGTATTTAAGAATTCAGGTGATAAGTCATCTTCTTCTCAGTACAGACCAATAAGTCTCCTGTGTGTCATGAGTAAGTTGCTGGAATTCATATTAAATAGAAAAGTAGTCAACCACCTCAGCAGAAATAACCTTCTTAGTGACACGCAATATAGTTTCCGTTCTGCTAGATCTACAGCAGATGTGCAAGCGGTTATATCTCATAGGATTAGTGAATCTCTTGACAAAGGCTTCCTTTCTAGGGCAATTGCTCTTGACATATCAAACGCCTTCGATAAGATATGGCATAAAGGCCTACTTCACAAGATTTCCAGCTACGGTATAACTGGAAATGTTTTCTCAATTATTAAATCATTTCTCTCTGATAGGATCATAAAAGTAGTGGTTGACGGGCAAAAATCAGAGGCCCACAGTATTAATGCAGGAGTCCCTCAGATGTCCATCCTGATCTACGTTAATGACCTCCCTAAACACATACTTAAATAATTCGTTGACATCTATGATGATGACACGACCATCTACGGCAACACATCAAAAGCTGTAAATGACAAAGTTCTCTCTGATTCTCTCTCCTCTGATCTCCAGCGTGTGGTTCAGTGGGGAAGTCGTGGCTGGTTACCTTTAATGCATCTAAAACCAAACTCCTATCCTTACATCATCAACGCTCTGATCTCCATCTGGCATCAATTGAAATGGATGGTTCTCGTCTGGGAGAAGCCCCGTGTTTTTACAAGCTTCTGGGTTTGTCCTTTACTCCTGATCTGAAATGGAACACGTACATCAAGTATGTTGCCAAGGTCGCTGGAAAGATGGTGGGATCCTTCTACCGCCCCAGGAGATATCTCACTACTGATGCAATTCTCTATCTATATAAAAGCCAAGTACGTCCAAGGATAGAATACTGCTGCCATATCTGGGCAGGAGTTGCTAAAAACAGCCTATTCTGCCTTGACAGAGTTCAACATAGACTTCGTGGCTTAGTGGGGGATGCCCTTTTCTCTACCCTGCAACCTCTCTCCCACAGAAGAGACGTTGCGAGCCTATCCTTGTTTTATCGTTATTTCCATGACAGGTGCTCGTCTGAGCTCCAATCTCTGGACCCCCCTCGCCAATCTTTCACGAAAAACACCCGTCTAGCTGAATCCAGTGTGAAAAATTTCCCCCACTCTTTATCTGTGCCTAAATCAAAACGTGGATTCCATGAACAAAGCTTCTTTCTTAGAACTGCACGCCTGTGGAACTCTGTTCCGTCTGCCTGCTTCCCACCTGAGTACAACTTGGATGTCTTCAAGTCCAATGTTAACAAATTCCTAATGAACCGTCCCCTTAAGTAAACACTTAATCAAATCTCCACTCTAACGTACTGTACTTGCAATAACCCTTATCCCTGAGTGGCTTCCGGGCCTTGATAAGTGGTGACCACCGTGTAAAAAAAAGAACTCTCAGAATGTGAGCGATTATATAATTGTTTCCACAACCAAACAAAGTCGCAACTCACAAGAGCCAAAACAGCCAACAAATCGGAAGTCCAAATCTTGAGTTTCGCCGTCATTTAAGCTCATCAGTTTGATATATCCGAACTCGGGTTCCACAACCCGAACATCTTGCATGCAATATATATATATATATATATAATATATATTTATATTATATATATGAGTGTGTGTGTGCGTGTGTGTGTGTGTAGAGAGAGAGAGAGATAGAGAGATAGAGAGATAGAGAGAGAGAGAGAGAGAGAGAGATCCTGACAGTAATTAGCACTTCCTACATAATGCCTCTAGATATAAAAATAATTGTTATTATGTATTATTATATATTAGTCCCTTTAAGAAATTAAAGTTGAGACCTCTTTAAGGAATTAATAAAAAGCGATCAAGTTTACCGCAAATGAATCATTCCGACTTCTGGTTGTCCAGTATTCTCTTACGGTTTACTATATATGCCCGCTGATTTGGCATTTAAAGGAACTTTATTCCCTTTAAATCTCGTGATAATTACGGTGGCCTTGAGGTTCAATGCTAGCACACGAAAAATTAAAATTAGAAGTGATAAGCAACAGTAATTATCAATAACAGTATTATTTTGTAAATGTAAAGCAGTAGTGTCTGTATGCATAACGATAATTGGTTATATATATATATATATATATATATATATATATATATACTAGCAGAAGTACGCGTCGTTGACTGAGTTAAAAAACAGTGTACAGAAAATGGACTGTGATTAATGAAAGTATGATAGGTTATGAAAAGGAGAGGTTGTAAAGAGATAGGTTTTGATACTCAAAAATTTTACCCTAAGCAAAATATGATGAAAGTAAAGAATTTTTGCAAAAATATATTTTTTATATCAACTTTCTTTTCATTCGTAGCCAAGAGTGACCAACAAAATGATGTTTCCTTACAAAGAGAAAATGTTATATATATAATAATATAAATATACAAGAAATAAATGTTACCATAGTCAATAAAAGTTACTTTTATGGTAGAATAGTTCATTGGTTTGTATTTTTAAGTAGTTTGTAAAAAAATGTTTGTTTTTTTTAAATTCACGAACCGGTTTAAAAAAAATCAAAATGGCAGCGACTTTGAAATGGAGAGCACCGTTTTCAATATGAAGGAGGGACACCTGAGCATTCTGTGTTAACAATTTAAGAGAGTTCCGTCAACGTAAGGAATATTTATAAACATATTTTAATTTTTTACGTTATTTTGTTCTTGAGGAATATTCTATTGTGGCATGTGGAGTTTATATAAAAATCCATTTAAGTAGTTATCGCCTCAAATTTCGTTTTAATTTCGTTTCGCTGAAATTATTTAAAGTAAAGAGCATTAAAAACTATTTCAAAACAAAAAAAAAACATGATTATGGTAACATTTATTTCTTGTATATTTATTTTTTCGGATAGTCGTTTGTTGGCTTTTCTGCTAAACACTCTTACTAAATAATATCGACGAAATATCGAAAAACAAAGAAACAAAAACAGTTTTGAAAAATAATGAAGCTTTACTTACATTAGTAAAATAATGCGAAACAGCAAAATGAGATATTAAATAAGTAAACACGTAATTACTTTCGTTTTTTAAAGCAAAGAATCGATATAGATATGAATAAGAATAAAATGGCGCTTTTTCAAGCAGAACAGCTTCGTTTCAGTTTTACAGTAGTAATACGCCAAAGGATTCAGGGTTGTACTATTGTAAGATAATGAACACGCAGAAAGGGCTGTAATCAACTGAATTCCTTCTAGTACACTGGCAAAAGAAAAGCTTAAACATATATATAAATAAAAATAAAAAGGTTGTGTAAATGTTTTTTAAAAAGACATAATCACGTGAGCAGGATTTTTTCCTTCTTTTGACACGATAACAAGTAACGTTCTTATTTTTTATTGTTTATCTATTTATCGATCTTCGAAAGAGTGCCACGTGCAAGTGGAGAAGGAAAAAACAGAGTTATGCTAAATTTGTGTCGAGAATTGTCTAAAGTTCCGAGTTTCTTTTGTTTTTTTTGTTTTTGTTTTTTTTTTGCTTTTACTTTAACAAGAACGTGAATTTATTCGACACAACATAATTCAACTCAAAAACACAAATAAAAGCTAATGGGAATTAAGATTAAAGTTAAGGTGTTATTGTGGACCCTCACTCCTTTTAAAAACCCTTGTTAAACTTTGTGACGTATTTACATTCTATGGAGGTCAGGCGCGAACGAACACCCAATAATTTTATTATACAATATTTCTTAAAACTGAAACATAATTATCAAAGTATACTTACGGAAATATATATGAAAAGTCTTTGATAATGTTTGTGACATATTTCCATGGAGTACAGGCGCGAACGCAAACCCCACAATTTTATTATACCACCCCTATTTAAGTTGAAACATACTTATCAAAGTATTCTTATGTGCATCTCTATCAAAAACCCTTGTAAACGTTTTTTTTTTTCATTTTCGTTTCCATATTTTGGGGGCTAGGCGCGAACGCAGACCCCACAATTTTTATGAACCACCGTTCTGTCAGATCACACATACACATTCCTGATCCTCGATACATCTTCTATCATTATATGTAATCAGCTTTTTTTTAATAGTTAACCATATAGGAGCCTATTCGTGACCACACACACACACACACACACACACACACACACACACACACACACACACACACACACACAGACGTTCAGCTTTATATTATATATATATACATATATACATATATATATATATATATATATATATATATATTTAATTAATATAAACAAAGGGATGTAGTGTTTACCTGATATACACAATGGTAAACCTCAAACTAATATAAATAACAGTATTTATATATAGAAAATATTCTTAATGAATAACTGCGGGAGTTGTGCCCAGTTTTGCACTGTCACTGTCAAGACGTGCTATTTCTAAGCTTAAATTCAACTTTACACAATTGCAATACCCTATGTCTTTATATACTCCTTAAGTATATATGCGATCTTAGTCGTACGGTTAATTAACGAGTTCGGATATGTCTAACCGATGAGCCAAGATGAGGACTTTCGGTTTGTTGGCTGCCATGGCTCTTGTGAGTTGCGACGTCGTTTGGATGTGAAAATACTTATATAATCTCTCACATTCTGAATACACACACACACACACACACACATACACACACACACACACATATATATATATATATATGCATGTTTATATATAATGTTATGAAAATATGTTTATGACAATGAGGCTACTCAAGAACTTTTGCATTAACCCGACAGACTCTACCAACTGAGCGAAGATGCCACACACACACACACACACACACACACACACACACACACACACACACACACACACACGCACACACACACACACGCGCGCGCACACACACACACACACACACACAAGAAAGCCTATTAACTGACACACATTAAGCAAATCGCAAATCAGGGACGCTGGGAAAATGGTGGGATCCTTCTACCGCTCCAGAAGATATCTCACTACAGATGCAATTCTCTATCTCTATAAAAGCCAAGTACGTCCAATGATGGAGTACTGCTGCCACATCTGGGCAAGAGCTGCTAAAAACAGCCTATCCTGCCTTAAACAGCCTATCCTGCCTTGACAGAGTACAAAATAGACTTCGTGGTTTAGTGGGGGATGCCCTTTTCTCTTCCCTGTAACCTCTCTCCCATAGAAGAGACGTTGCGAGCCTGTCTTTGTTTTATCGTTATTTCCATGGCAGGTGCTCGTCTGAGCTCCAATCCCTCGTCCCCCCTCGCCAATCTTTCACGAGAAACAATCGTCTGGCTGAAACTACTGTCAACAATTTTCCCCACTCTTTATCTGTGCCTAGATCCAAACGTAGATTCCATGAGCAAAGCTTCTTTCTTAGAACTGCACGCCAGTGGAACTCCCTGCCGCTTGCCTGTTTCCCACCTGACTACAACTTGGATGTCTTCAAGTCCAACATAAACAAACTCCTGACAAGCCGCCCCCTTTAGTAAGACACTCTATCAAAACCTCCGATACTAATGATTACTACAATACTATCTCATTTATTACTGTACACGCAATAACCCTTATCCCTGAGTGGCCTTCGGGCCTTGATAAGTGGTGACTTACATGTAAAAAAAAAAAATAGAAAAAAATCGCGGCGAAATCCGACAGTGGATTGAACGTACATCGTACAGAACAAGTGACGTAGTCATCGCAAACAGCTATAACTAAAATAATTAAACTAGTAGGAATTTTATACTCGTAAGGACAATGCCATAACGACATGCTAACCTAGGGAGTAATCAGTAATAGAATCTTCAGAATGTCCGAGAATATATAATTATTTCCACAGCTAGACAACGTCGTAGCGCACGAAATTCAACAATTGTGCGTGTGGCTTGTTTGCTTAGTTTGTAGAGTCCTCGCCTCGCATGCAAGCGGCTCAGGTTTCAAATCCCAAGTTAGGATGTGTCTAACTGATGCTCCCAAAATGAGGGCGAAAATTGAGTTTTAACTTCCAGTTTGTTGGCTGTCATTACTCTTGTGAGCTTCGACGTTATCTGGCTGTGGAAATAATGATATTATACACACACACACACACACATATATATATATATATATATATATATATATATATATATATATATATATATATAAAGAACTAACATTCTCCGAGATTATATGTGGATAATCACTATATAGTTTTTCACTTTGCTCATCATACCATATTACATTAGGGTGACGGCATTAAACAAAAATGTTTTTATCTTCATTTTCGTATAATGCCAGCTTTTTCTCCTTTTCTGATGAGGAGCGTTTAGCTTCGAAATGACAAGGCCTGAAGAGGTTTTTCCCTATTGCTTTTTTCTTTAATCCTTATTGACATGATAACGTAATACCGTTTCTTTGTAACTTTACTCTTTATCTTTTATTTGCTCCTCATAAGCGAGTAGAGCCCGATAAATGTGCTTTTTATTGAAAACTTACTTTTCCAGATTAATTTATTACTATGTCTCTCTCTCTCTCTCTCTCTCTCTCTCTCTCTCTATATATATATATATATATATATATATATATATATATATATATATATATATATATATATATATATATATATATATATATGAAATTTATTACTGTGAGTCCAGAATGAGTTTACATATTGTTTCAGCTAGAGGAAGATCCTCAAAAAGAAGAGGAAATATCCAATTAGCATCGTCAGAATTCATAAATTGACTCATCTATGAATTCTGACGATACTAGTCGGATATTTCCTCTTCTTTTTGAGGATCTTCCTCTAGCTGAAACAATATGTAAACTCATTCTGGACTCACAGTAATAGATTTCCTATATACTGTTCTGGTTACACATTGAGCACTCTAGTCCGTTTTTTTCACCACTGGTAAATATATATATGATGTTTACCTAGGTGATGGAGCGCATATAGCTGGGGCGTACGTAAAACTTGAATGCAGAACACGTGGTGAATGTTAGTGTCTCATGTTTCGTGCATCAGACTGAATGGCTCCGGTGTGATAGCTAGTAATTAGAATGCATTTTTCGGGTGTGGCAGAAAGGAAAGCAATTCCGGTTTTAACCGGGTTAATTTTCCCATACATTTTATTAATTTCACGTCATGCTATTTACATTGAGATTATTAATTTATTAAGAGCTTGAACGCATACAGATATGAGCATATTTCCCGCTACACGTAAACCCGACAAAATAATCAAAATAACGTGCAAGTGAATAAGATCTTTTAGATATGCTTACATAATGACTGATACACCTTCTTCTAATAATGTCAAGTAAAAACACTGAGCGAGATACTCCACATGGTGAGATGAATTATTTCCTGAAATCCAGTAAAAGCAAGAGACCACAAGAAAGATCTACTATAGTTAACCGTTCAATTAAGGAAAGAAAATTATCTTTGCTCATCGTTAACTAAACGGTTTATAGGTAAAAGCGGGAATTGATAAATTAATATATATATATATATATATATATATATATATATATATATCATAATTGCTATCTCTTGACAGAAATTTGCCATCTCTTCAGTTAAACGTTGTGCGTCCCTGTGCGCGCAGGTGACTTTTTTTACCCAGCTTTAGTCCTACATGAAAGTACACAAATGTGACATAAAACTTGTAAAGATGATCGCATTATAATATTGTGAATCCTGAAATATCGTGTCAGGCCACTGTTAGATTTTCAGATTAGACCACAAATATGGCAACTTAGTGTTGCCGGATGTGCTGTAAAAACCTTCTCAGAAGACTATCGTTCCTGTCTTTGATTGTGTGATTTCAGATTATTTACAAAACCAGATACACACACACACACACACACACACACACACACACACACACATATATATATATATATATATATATATATATATATACTTACATGGAAACTCCCTTTTGTTAGAGATTGAATGAAGATCAATAAATGTTTCACCCTCCAATATTTTATTGTAATCGAAATCGGTGAAATTGCTTATTTTTTGTCAAATCGATTGTTTGCCTGTTGACGCCCTCCCCCGCAGTCTACCGGGATGAATCCCCGCATACCTCTTCAGTTACTTAGTTCACATTACTCTGTTATCTACATTGCACTGTAGAGAATCTAGTTTGGATTTTATAAAATGATCTGTAAATAATGGCTTCAATTAAAGTTTAAAATACAAAAGTCAAGTATCATGGTATAATTGTGCTCTATAAAGAAACATTCATTTTGGACGCACCTCTGTTTTATCAAAGAACCTACTGTTGATTTTATGAAATCATTTTTAGATAATGAATTGAATTAAAGTTAAAAGTATAAAAATAAAGTATCATGGTTCACTTGTGCTCAAAAAGAAATATTCATTTCGTTCGCGATTTTGTCTTATAAAAGAACTTACAGTTGTACTTATAAGCTGGAACCTTTTGCTGTAATCAAACTGCCCAAATGCACTTATGATGTTAGGTTGTATAAAAGTGTTAACTTTGGTAAAAATCAGATTTCCTTCTTTAATCGCATTTTTTCGATCATCGATTTTCAGTACTTTAGACGCATTCTGATACATAACCTAAGTATGAAGACCTCCAGACACATCAAGTACCTTCGTGTGAAAATTAAAAAACAAAATTGCGCCAACAGATTTCGAGTCCATAAGGACGAATTAACATACAGACACACACACATAAAGTTCCTGTCATATATATATATATATATATATATATATATATATATATATATATATGTATATATATTAAGTAATGTGATTGATAATTTAAAATTTAAAAACCAAATTATAATTAAATTAAAAATCCGTTTCATAAGAAGGAACAACAACAAAATCAATTATCTGTACGATCGTTTCGGAAAATAATGCTTTTTATTGTGGTAGACATCAAGTTACGTACAATAATTATTACATATAGTTTTTTAATAAGCAAGGTCTCCTCGTCGGCAAATTTGGAAGGGTTTTTATTAAATTTAAAAGACACCATAAATAAACCTAGCATTAAAAGTAAGGCAGATGTATCTTTTAATTTTTCGTAAAAGTCTGGCAAAATAATATACACGGTGCCCACAAAGTCTGGCTACATAATCTACACGGTGCCCACAAAGTCTGGCTACATAACTACACGTTGGCCACATAGTCTGGCTACATAACCTACACGGTGCCCACAAAGTCTGGCTGTATAATGTAGCCAGACTTTGTGGACACCCTGTACACACACACACACACACACACACACACACACACACACACACACACACATATATATATATATATATATATATATATATATATATATATATATATATATATGCTCCTTCAGTCTTGGACAGACTATGGATACCCACGAAGGGTTGCTTGCGCGTGAAATGTTTGTGGCAGGAGGTGTGCAATCTCCAACCACACCTCTCCCGAGACAACATTGCAAATGAAGTACAGGACGACTGGAAACAAATGCCGAGATAAGCGGAGAGCACATACAGCGCATAGAATTCCCAAATGGTAATCCATATGATACTAACTAGGCTCAAAGTTGCTTAACTTCGGTGATCTGACGAGAACCGGTGTGTCAACGCAATTATGCCGTGTATATATATATATATATATATATATATATATATATATATATATATATATAATCATTTACATATAGTACTGTTTCGCCGTTTCACAGCTCATCAATGCGGCTAGACAGGCAACTGTCTCTAGCCAGGAAATTATATATATATATATATATATATATATATATATATATATATATATATATATATATATATATATATATATTTCTTCGTTTTTTTCCATCACTATCACTGACACATACATTCTCTATCCTCCTCTCTTTACCTATCTATCTTTCTTTTATTCTCTCTTTCCTACCGTCATTTGGTCACATCCTCTGTCTTTCCCAGTCTCCCATTTCCTACTGATAAACCAAATATAGCCGTGGCCACAGTTGAAAGAGAGGTAAAAATGCCAATGACATCTGGGTTAAAATAAAAAATAAAAAAAAAACTTTTAAATAAATCAGTCGAGGCCGTTTGTATTAGTCTGTCGCCCACACTTCATTGCGAAAGCGAGAGAGAGAGAGAGAGAGAGAGAAAGAGAGAGAGATAGATAGAGAGAGCACAGAAAGAGCAACGTTTGCTAGAACTAGATTGCAAAATGAGTTCTATAATATCAGTGAGATTCTGTGGAAATTCCGCTCTGTTTTCTACATCTATCAGTACATCAGATAGTTATTCTATCTAATAAAAGTGAACGTACGTGTGTCCGGTTTGCTTAAAAAATCACGAACGCAAATAGATATTGTCTATCGTATCTGGTTTATCAGCGTAGATATGGTATTTTACATATACCCAAAGAAAATAATCAAATCTACTAAAATTGCAGGAAAGAAAGTGGCCAGTTGACATGTCTATTTCGTGAAATTATTCGTTGATCAAATGTTTCTCTCAGAAAATTGATGGCATCACGCGCTGTGTGGCATGTGACTCCGCCCTGCTGAAACTATATGGTAGATTGCAAATCCTAGTTGAACTCAAAATAACTGATAGTTTCCAAATCTGCAATTAAAGAAAATAGAGTTGTCAATTTCAAGTTCGTCACATCTAAAAAGAAAACGTGTAGACGACAAATATAATGTAATGATGAAAAATACTTTATAGCTTTAATATGAGAATAAATTAAATTGGTGGTCTTTTCAGCTGACAGATTCATCCAAAACAACATTATTTCTTATAAAATCAGACAAGAAATAACGTTTAGACACTTATACCAAGTGAAATCCAGAGTTTTGCTGGTCTTTAAATTCACTACGTTGACGAAGAACTATTGACAAAGTAGCTGGTCATAACCTATGCAATACTCTTCACCTCGAGATAGGATACCGACTATGTTTAATACTGAGTCAGACTGAATAGGACACTAAATGTTTTTCTCTATGTGACGACGTCGCTAAAATACGCCAGGTTCCCAGAGTAATGCAAACGTGAACCTGGCAAGCATGAGAATTGTGCTAGACATGGAGAAACCACAACTCGCAAGTAGGGGCAACGCTGGACTAATAAGAAAAGTAGCCGAGAACATAGTAAGAGTACTACGGCAAGGGCGCCTGATTTGACCGGTAGTAAATCCAAAGGAGATAATACCAGGCTGTTTTTCATCTCGGCAAAAGAGCATTTGATGATTCACGATAAATTATTTTGTGGGTGGCGGGTGAATGGATTGCACGTTGACAGTGAAGTGTAAGGTGCTGCTGTAGTAAATAAAGCAAAGGTGTCTGTTTTGAAACATCAGAAATTGGTTTCATTCAAAGGCGAAGTAAATTAGCATACGAATTGTTTGGGTTCTAAAGCTACAATAGCTAATAAAAACAGGAAAATTGATTTGAACAAAGGCCCAAATACCACTCAAGGATAAGCGTAAAAAGATTGACAATTGGATGTAGAGAAATAATGTGTAACGATTAGAAAATGGTGAATTTGATTAATTGAAAGGATAGCTAAATGGGCATTTGTTGAATTTGTATTTGATAGCGACTAGGTTGTAGTCAGTAGGGAAGCATCCGTGTGTTTTTAAGTTCAACGGATACGAAATTTTTGGAAAGGAGTTTCGCTCATATAAGATCCATTTAAGTCTAGATACGCAAAGGAACATTAAGAAGTTCTTAGTAGTAGTAGTAGTAGTAGTAGTAGTAGTAGCTGGAGGGTAGTTGATGGGAACATCTTGCTGGGGTGGGAATGCATAGATTGTAGCTCAGAAGTGCACTTGCCACATAAATAACGATAAAGTAGGGAAAGACCAGCAATGTCTCTTTTTGTAAAAGAAAAGTCGTGTGGAAAAATATCGATTAGGTTGCGAAGTGGCACAACTCAGACGTGGAAGCACTCTAATCTAACCTAGGATGTACCCTACTCCTATACAAGCAGAGAATTGCGTCAGGAACCAGGTACCTTCTAGAGCGCAAGAATGATCCCAGCATTTTTCGAGCAAACTTTACAATTTGATACCAGATTCCCATTTAAGGCGCGGAATGAAAGTCAATCATAGAAGCTTATCGAAATTTGACCTTTTAACATCTATTGTTTCGGGATCAAATCAAATTAAAAAGTGTGATCCCTCTTCAAGTAACCTACATCTAAAATTTCCAGTGTTTAGACACAAAATTGGCGAGGAGTTTGGTAGAGTTTTAAAAGGTCAAATCGTTGAACTTTGACGTCTTGGCAGCCACATTTCTGGTCGAAACGGATTAAAAAGATTTTCTCAAATCTCAAGATCCCTTATGTCAAATCTCGAGTCTGTAGATTGAAAATTGGCAGAGTAGTTTGGTAGGGAAATGTACACACAGAGACACACAGACACGTTCACTTGTGTAGATATATAGTCACTCAACGTATGCACTGGCACTGATTAAAAAAGTGTTCCAGTTTAAATTTCTTACGGGTTCCAGAGTTTGACATAAATGTTCGCCAAGACGCGCCTTAAAGTCAGAGTTTATATCAACCAAGAGAAAGGCTGTAATCTGAATAATCCAAATAATGATAAAATCCGATAATTATCTTTGATAAATGATCATATATAACGACTATTAATAGCGAGTGACGAGCATGAAAAAAAAAGGAATGGCCCCTCCCTTCAAAGGCTTAGTCCATCTCCACCCATCTTTTTTCGCTCATATTCCCGTCTCGCATTTTCTTCGTTCTTTTAGTAATTGCAAAAAAAAAAAAAAAATCTCGGCAGACACCTCGGCGAACTCCTTGCATTCTTTGTGTTCATTTATTTATTTTTATACGCAGAACGAGAATCCAGATTTAATGATTGCGATAATAGCTCTCCCTGGCGTGCAGCAACGGTACCGGCCGATGGGATCAGAAACAGCAGCAACAGCCGTGAAAGAAAAACCTCTCCACGCTGGTGTTAGAGTTAAGTGTACTCGGCTAATAGCATTTTGGTGAAAATCCAGAAGTCAACATCAAGATCCGTCGTCCTCTGATCGTCTCTACTTCCGCATCTGCCGCAAATAACAGTGCATCGAACGGATGCAGTTATCTATATTAGGCACGGTAGAAACGGAAAGAGTATTTTTTGACGGAGTCTGTCTTTAAAAATCTACCAAAAATCAAGTAACTATTCAATCAATACGAAATTTACGAAAATTTCACCGATTAATAAGTGAAGAATAGACTTTATAACGGTATACTATTTTTCATAATCTCTCTCTTTCACTCAGTCTCTCTTTCACTCACTCTCTTCTCTCTCTCTCTCGTGCACCATCACTGAGAATCGAAACCAAAACGTTTAGCTTACAGTTTACTTTTGACAATAATCACTGAACTATTAAGATATGTTTACTATAAAGCTAAACATTAAAACATGGACCAATAGCTATTACGTCACGCATGCATATTCGCAATGCCGTCGTTCGACCTTCACCTGACAAATTTCACCTTTTTAAATTTTCACACTTTTGCACCGATTTTCTCAAATATAAAGTTTTGCGTGGGTTCGAATACCCTATATACGAAATTTCATGTCTGTAGACCAAAAACGGACAGAGGAGTTTCGTAGGCAAAGTTATTTAAACAAATATATACACGCAGACATAAATATATATAGAAAGAGGTGTGTGTTTACTATAAACTTTTTATGCAAATATTACGCAAGTATAAACCATGTAGAATATCTGCATGGATATAATTGCACGTAACTAAAAATGATCATCCCTTCAGAAAACTGAAAAAAAACTAATAGGGAATTAATTAAATAAATGTTTAAAAGAATGAGCAAATTAGCTAGATCTTTTACAGATAAATGCAATTAAACGACCCGCATATAAGAAAGTTTTATTTTCTTTTAAAATAAATAGAAAAAGGGTTTTTAATATGAATATCAATACACAAAAAACCTATATCAATACATAAAAAAGTTTATAGAAGTACATATTTTTTTGCTTACAAACCCCTCCTCTTCTTTATTTGTGCTTGCAAATATGCTTAAAATAATCAGCCGAAACAGAATAAAATATATTGTATTGTATTGTGTGAAGGGTGTGGGTTGTAGATAAAACAACAACAAAAACAACTGCGCACGTATCAGATTTTATGGTTAAAATTTGAATTTTGAATGCGTTTAATTTTTCATCCATTGTGTTTAGAAGTGTGAAATTCATTGAATATCTTAATAATAATTATTCTTTCAGATTAACAAAAAAGATATATTTATATTTTCGTTATTTTTATAAAAAAATACTACTTTTAATCTTTGAAAAATATTTTTTTAGGTAACCCAACATTGCTAATATACCATTAAAGAGGAAATGAATTGCAGAATCGATACCAAAAAGAAAAAAAAATCGATAAATAACTGCGCATTTTACTAAAAATACGATAATTTCTCTCGGCAATTTGTCGTGACGTGATATTTCCTCACCTATGGCAGACAAGTTGTAATATTTACAAATAGTTGTTATCTCCTAATTTTCCTTTTTTTCTGTGACTTGCGCTTGACTTAGTTTAAAGTGTGGGGATTTTGAGTGAATACACTCTCGTCTATAAACACTTGGCCCTAATGGCAAGACACGGACAAGACAACCAAACGTGATACTAGACGCAGTTGTCTTCAACACATACAGTGTCTAGGATTCCTACAATCGCCAACCATTTGGTACTGGCCATCCTCATCGTTGCTTAACTTCGAGGGTTATTTAGGTAATAAATACAGAGTGACCCCCAAAAAATAAAAGCTAAATGGAGGCCATCTAGAACATATCCTGTAGAACGGAGAAAAAAAGGCTAAAGACCCTTGTGTTTTGATGTGATATTTTGAATATAATAAACTAGTTATGACCAAAGTTTCATTTCATTTGGACAAAACACTAAGGAACGGGGCCTAATTAGAGTTGGGGCCCGTTTTTTTGGTTACCCTGTATATATCACATATGAAAAAAGAATTAAATATTTATAAAGTTGATTCTTCACGTTATCATCGAAATAAACGTTAACAATACATGGAAATTTATAGGACTGAATGACTTCTAAATGAAGTCATTCAGTCCTATAAATTATGTAAAAGCTACTGTAGTTTCTTCGAAACTATTATTAAATTTTGGATTTTTAAATTTTGCCACGAGAAATCTATAGACTGAGATAAAAAAATGTAATTATTTGGAATTTAGGTACTTATTGCTATAATATTTTTGTATATTCTTATAGCAAATCATCTTAAATCTTACTTAGACAAAAAACTAATTGATTCCAAAACCTTTTAAAAATATAAATGTGTTATCGATTAAGACAAAAATGGCAGTTAATTGTGTTTTGTAGGGAAAATTTAAAATTCTATTAAAAATAGAAGAAACACTTTTATATTATTCTGCTTTTAAAATGATAAGATTCAGGCTTTTATCTTTCTGAGAAAAAAGCTACTTAATGGATTTTAATAGATTTTTATTCGTTAAAAATCAACAACTTGTTTTTCTAGCATTTTTAGCCGTGCCAATATATGTAGCTATTAGGTGCAACCGGAGTTTTCTAACATTTTTTGGCCGTATACCAATATATATAGCTATTAGGTGTACTCGGCGTTGCCCGGTATTAAACGTAACGTTATATTCCTTAAAAAATTATGCAAAAACCGGAAAGTAACTGAGACATGTGCGAATGTTATGTTTTTCTTTTAAGTAAAAAAAAAATCTCGAGATTGAAACCCAAACCTAGTGAGTCAAGTACAATAACCATTTGTCCACCTGAACATTATGGCTAAAAGGGTGTTTTCAAACCTTCTCATTTTTAACAGATTGTGAACGATTAGTGCATACGCAGTCGTGAAACATTTAGCACATAGATAAAAATCAGAGAACCTCCACGTACCATGATTTCAAGTTTGTCTGTTTAACAGCCTTTTTTCCGGGTGAAAACTGATTAAAAGTTTTCCACATGTCTGAATACTTTACATACTTTTAGTCTGTAAATCAAAAATTCACACACATTCTCATATATATATATATATATATATATATATATATATATATATATATAATATGAAAATATATCCAATATATGATATATTATAATATTATATTTCTCTTAGTCTGCTGTCGGCCGGTCTGTTCGTTCCACTTTTTCTCGGAAACTACTGAGCTGATTAACCTTAAATTCGGTATGGACCTTTGCTGTAATAAGATACATAAGATAACATGCTATCCGTTCGATGTACACTTATGGATTAATAGAGATTAATAAGAATAAGCCAGCAAAATATCTTATTTACTCTATAAGCTTTCTCGAAAATTACTGATCAATCTGACTAAAATTTTATATGGACCTTTCTTATGATAAAGTACAGCAAAGTAAGCATTGTGGTATCCGTTCGACACACAGTTATTGATTGATAGGGACTGACACAGATTAGTATTTAATACGAAAATATACTCACATGTAACTATATTCACCATCAATTTGATTTAAAACATTCATTCGAAGTCAACACGCTATAACTGTTGGCCATTTTTAATAGGCAAAAGTCTAATACATAGATATATATATAGAGAGAAATAACAAGGAACAAACCTAGTTATGTGTTCGTCAACGTTTCGTCTTTATTTCAAGACATCCCCTGGATGAATGAGATTAAGAAAACAAGAATACCAGTACAAAAATTTGAAAATTTTTCATGTGTAAAGTGTGACACTGTTCTATATCAGAAACGGGAAAAGCCATTGGAAATTCCAAAAAAGGAGGTGACCTCGTATTGTTAAAGACAGGGAGATTTTTTAATAACATCATATTCCTCTCTCTTAAGACCGAACGGAGGCATCGATTGATCGATGTATGCTCGCTGGCTTCGCATTCATAGGCCACTAATTTCATTTAATTCCTGTGTTAATTGCAAGTACGCTGTACGTAGAATGCCTAACAATGAAGTAAACGGTGACTGGGATCGAATCTCCCGACCAGTTGTAATGATCATTTCTAACGCGTGGTTGCGTCAGTTGGAAACGTTGTTGTGTGTAGTTATAAAATAAGTTTTAATATCTATTTTAAGAATATCATATATATATAATACATATATAAGAATATCATATATATACATATATAAGAATATTATATATATATATGTATATATAATTTAAACACGGTTTGCATATATGGTTAAGTGTCAATTTTAGTCGTTTAGAACTTCTTTTAAGCTTCACCACTCACTCATTTTTCGATCAAATTTCAAACAATTATTGCAGTTTATAATTCACTTTCTCAGCTATAGTTATGATGAATTTACTGGTGTTCAAAATTGTAAAAGAAACCGTAAGGAGGTGATCGACGTTTTTTATGACTGATTTCCCTAGCAATTAAGTCGCTTCAGCGACTACTGTTGCTAACAATTCACCGCTCTCACGAAAAAGAAGTAACAAGTGAAACAGAGATAATGAAAGAATTAAAGAGAGATAATTGGGGGAATTTATTGAAAGCAGACGAGTGCTGTACATTTTTATTAAATATTAAGTGAATTTGCTGGAAGTCTGGAAAAATCATTGATTACAATAGAACAATGCAAGAATGAAAAGTAATATAGTTAAGATTAAACATGGGAAAGTAAAGGACTAGTTGTAAAAACTGGAAAAGAAAAGGACAAGATATTCTAATAAAAAATATAACAAATTTATAACTTAAAATATTGCAGCATTAATAATTTTTAGAACTCAATTTATAACATTATATAATCAATTTTTAATGCTGCAATTTTTAAAGTTATAAATTTATTATATTTTTTCCAGTTTTCACAACTAGTCCTTTACTTTTTCATGCTTAAACTTAACCATATTACATTTCATGATCGCTTTTTTCTATTGTAATATAATGGACTCTCCCGTCGTGTTCGACGCATGAGGGCCAAAAATTCGCTCTGTTTTACTCTGCCGTCAATGCTTGTGCCGCATGTGTGACGCGAGGCCAGCTCTGCTCCCATAAACCAAGCCGAACGACTCACAGGATACAGGCTGGGAAGGTGCTGTTCAAACTCTTGCTCTACGAAGATTTGTTTGTTTTGATAGCCATGTGTCAATGTATGTGTTAATGCCCGCAAAACATTTTTTCCTCCACACTTTTCTATCCGCAGCATCTTCAAAGGTTTTTCGGGTTCAGGCCTGCGTGCTTAAGATTGTCTTTCAGCTTATCCCTGTACCTCAGAAATGGACGACCCACATTTCGATTACCCTCTTTCAGTTGACTGTATGCTAGTTGCTTAGAAAGACGGTTTTCATCCATGCGAACAAGGTGACCAGCCCACCGAAGCTGAGACTTCATCAGGAAGGCCTCAATACTTAAAATGTCGCACCTAGCAAACAATCCCGAGTTAGGGGCCTTGTCTTTCCATGTTAATCCACATGCGAAGGCAACGCTTATGGAATATATCCAGTTGCTCGATCTGCCTACGGTCCGATCCATACAGGAGTATCGAAACAATCACTGCATGATAAACTGAGATTTTGGTCTTTATTGTCAAACCTCTTTCATTCCATACTCTTGACCTCTATTTGCCGAAGGCATAAATCGCCTTTGAAATTCTGCTTAATATCACATCATCAAGTGATGCTGACGAGATATGCAAAGGATTTAACATACTTTAGAGGCTGTCTATTCACTAAGATTTTCTGAGGCGGTTCCACATATTCTGGTCTCGGTATATTCACGCCACCTTGCTGCAACGGGGTGGGCTTTGGTTGGTAGATAACTTCTGTCTTTTCGTACTAATCGTAAAACCAAATGCTTTTGCGGCATTGGAAAACTTGTCAACTAATTCTTGTGCTTCTTCAAATGAAGTGGCCACGAGTGCAGCATCGTCTGCAAAAAGAAAATCACGAACCATTTTGCTTCTTGTTAGTGTTTTAGCTTTGAATCTTTGATGATTAAAAATGCCCCCGGTAGTTCTAAACTTAAAATGGACACCTTGCGTGTAATCTCTAAAAGCATGCTCGAGCATGATTGAAAAGAAGATGGCAAAGAGCACAGGTGCCATAACACAACCATGTTTGGTACTGGTTTTACCTTGAATGACTCAGAGAACTTTCCGTCTGCTCTTACACGTGCCTCCATATTCTCGTGAAAGGATATTATTACATTTAACATTTTTCAGGGATTCCAACTTTATTCAAAACCTTCCCCAGTGCGACTCTGTGGACAGAGTCAAACGCCTTGGTTAGGTCGATAAAAACGACAAACAGATCCTGATTTTTCTCGCGTGCCTTCTCTGCACGTTTCGTACCCGTTTTTACCTTGAATGACTCTATTATTACATTTAACATTGTAATATATATATATATATATATATATATATATATATATATATATATATATACATACATACATATATATACACGTTTGATTATAAAACAATATACTTTTAATGTAACAAACTCAATATGTTTTTCTAATTACCACAATAAGATAAAGCTCAATAAAATAAATTTACACTTTCAGAGCATGTATATCGCTACTAAGCATTCCAAAACTAAAGATGTATTTATTTCTCGTTTATAGTTGTTTTATTGTTAATATAGTGTGTCTTACACCTGTTTCGTTGAAGTATGGAAATTCACTAAACAACTCATAAGAGACAGATTTATGTTCCGCGATAAAAAGAGCAAGTGGGGATGTTTCCACTCGATTAAAATGGATAAATATTAGTTTTTAAAAAAAGACAAAAAGCGCCGTATTTGATTTCTATGCAATTTTAGTTTGATGAATTTTTTATTTAGGCTAAAAATGAAGGAATAAATTTATTTATATATAGATGCTAATGATAAAATATTAAATAAAAAAAGAATACATTTTTATGTGCTGTGTCTTGCCTTGCTTTTTTATATATAAAAATGTCTATGTGACCGTGAAAAAAAAAACTATGCATTCCCTTGTGTCTCTCACTATTTTTTTCATTTCTCGTGTCGTTTTCTCAGACGCTAACTCTGTTTCTCTATATCGTGCTTTCCGGCAAATCAGCCCTTCTTTTATTTTCTTCTGTAAACTGGAACAAATTTAGTAATTATTTCTGCCTTTTCCCCCTGTTCTAAATACATAATACACACAATTTAGGATGACAGCATTTTTTCCAATATATATTTTTGACTCCATGCATCGCGTCCAACCATATTTTGACGTTTCCCTGAATAGAACAAAAATGTTCATCTTGTCTTTATTTCAGCAGAGTTTTAAGCACCACTTTTTTTCTGTGAATTTAACACACAAATCCCCTGTTTTACTCGTAAAATAGCTGTGTCTATCTCGCATGTATATATATATATATATATATATATATATATATATATATATATATATATATATATATATATATATATATATATAACTACTTCATTTACTCACATAAATTTAATATACGAAAGTATAGATTTATGCGTAAACTTTAAGTATTTACTTCAAAAGTGCTCAATACGTAGGTAGAGCTAGTTAGTAATTTATAAAATATATATGGCGATTAAGCTACACTGAATATTCAGCGTTTCATCCACTATAGGATTCGTCAGGCTCATGCGCGAATTCTGTGGTTGCTTCTTGTTTTTATATATGTTGAGGATTTTTAGTTAGCCAATCAGCTTTCTAGTATCCACCGCGCCCCTTCCTATCAGCCAATGGGCATGCATTTTATCGAACAAAGGATCTGTTTTGGTTTAAGGTAGACGTTTTCCTTTATATATATATATATATATATATATATATATATAAATATACCTATGTGTACACACATACATGCACATATATACATATATATATATACATATATGTGTGATCGTTTATGTATATTCATTATCACAAACAATAAAATATATATAACAAAGAAAAACGAATGATTTCAATAATGGAATATGAGAAAATCGTATTTAGTGAAAAAAGCAATGTTGTTGTAGTAAGAATGAAAAAGGACACGTACATACACACAACTATATAAATATATATATATATATATATATATATATATATATATACATAAACGATCACACATATATGTATATATATATGTATATATGTGCATGTTTGTGTGTACACATAGGTATATTTATATATATATATAAAAAGGAAAACGTCTACCTTAAACCACTAACCTAGTTCTAAAACAGATCCTTTGTTCGATAAAATGCATGCCCATTGGCTGATAGGAAGGGGCGCGGTGGATACTAGAAAGCTGATTGGCTAACTAAAAATCCTCAAATTACATAAAAATAAGAAGCAACCACAGAATTCGCGCATAAGCCTGACGAATCCTATAGTGGATGAAACGCAGAATATTCAGTGTAGCTTAATCGCCATATATATTTTATAAATTACTATATATATATATATATATATATATATATATATATATATATAGTTGTGTGTATGTACGTGTCCTTTTTCATTCTTACTACAACAACATTGCTTTTTTCACTAAATACGATTTTCTCATATTCCATTATTGAAATTATTCGTTTTTCTTTGTTATATATATTTTATTGTTTGTGATAATTTTTATTCTCTCTTATTTCTTTGTTTGGTTACGTGTTTGCATCGATCCCTTTCTTTTTGACCATATATTTTTTTCGTCATAACTTGCTGTCACGACTAGATCGGTAACAAATTTGTGATGTGTTTTATCGTATCTTGCCTGTTAATGTCTATGTGACCTTGACTATGCGTGTCTCTCTCTCTAACGTGTGTGGGGGTGTGTTCTAATGACCCTTTTTAAATCGTCTAGTGCAGTGGTTCTCAACCTTTTTTACTCATGGCCCCCTTTTCTGTTCTTTTTATCTTGGTGGACCCTTTCATAACTAATGACCATAAGACAATCTCCTATTTTTCACTAATATAAATTTTGAGGTTTTAATAATCAAATAAATATTATATAATTAAGATTTATTTTAAAATGAAAACTAATTTAATGCAAATAAAGTATTCTATAACAACTATAATAATAATAATAATAATAATAATAATAATAATAATAATAATAATAATAATAATAATAATAATAATATTCTAAATCAGAGTGACAATAATTCTTTACCTATGGACCCCCAAAAATATTCCATGGACCCCTAGGGTCCATGTGGACCCCGGTTGAGAACTCCTGGTCTAGTGGATATAGTGATTGCTTCTTCGAACCCGCCCGCGTGCATTTTCCACATCCAATTATATACACAAGTCTTATAAACAGTTTATATAAATATATACAGTGTGTGTGCACACGCGGTCGAGCTCTTTTTAAAGGCCATTTTAAGTTGTGTATAGTTTTGAACTATGTGTGTGCGTTTGCGTGCATATATATACGCGATAAAGTTTGTGCTGGCATGTGCCCCGCTCGATAACGGCCGACCTCAAAGTTGTGTGCTGTGGTTTACTACCCTCATCCATTCATCATTCTCGGAATGCACGCGGGTCAGAAAATAGAAGTAAAATAAGTCGTAAACCAAAAAAAGACAAACACAACAACAAGATTTCACCTATATCTAACGGTTAGACTTGTGGGTGCGTGTGTGTACATTGGCGTTCTGTTAAGGCTACGTTCGTCTGTCAGTTTTCAGCTCATCTCGATCTCTGTCTCGCTGTCAGCTCTAAAACTGTCTTTGCGTTGTCAATCGTTGCGCTATCAACTCACCAGTAAGCCACCCCGGATACCCGGAAGCTGCCCTTTCCTCTTTAAGCATCTTAATGACCCCCCCAGCCCGCGTCAAGTCTCGTTGATTCTCCATGTTAGCCTTTTATAGATTTCTATTGTCATTTGTCAAATCTAAAAGATCGATGTAAAAATATCAACAGGTTCGTTGTTTATCATTTCCTCTTCTTTGTTTATTGTTAGTCATTTCCTACTTGACTTTTATCCCTCCCCCCTTCCAAAACTTAGGTTGGTTGGTTGGTTGTTTTTGTTTTACGGCATATCAACCCTTTTCAGGTTATTTAATGTCGAATCCAAAGATTTTGAAGAAAATTTTTTAAATAGAATATATTTGTTGTTTTCAAGTCGGTTTCTATTTAACCCATAGTTGGGACCCTAACAGGTACTACCACTCCGGGTCAGAGTGAACCTAGGAGCAATGGCAATTAAAGGATGGCTCCACACTCCCCAATGCCCGCGAGCTGGGGCCTCACCACTGGATATAGTTTAAGGTCATATCCAGGACCATTCCAGAACTTAGTGACCCGGACCATCTTCATAGTATCATAAGTTCATCATACTTTTTTTTCTGTTTTTTTTTTTAAAATCTGGGTACTATAGTTAAGAAGCACATTACTTTTTAGATGTCAGTTATACTACTCGAATATATAACGGAATTTACAGTTTTAACAACTTATGTACGTCACAGATAAGGTATTCTTTGTTTTTTCCTATGAGTACTATACTGCACAAGTAACTTATTTCTTAGGTAGGATACTGTGCTCGATGATTTTACATAAGTTTTTCATATGAGTAAAATATACTGTAAAATTCCTTATTACTTGGATAGGATTCCTTGTACACATAAATACATTAACAAAGTAAGTGAACATTGTATGTGATTTTTGGAATATGACATCTATAGATGTATACAAGCATATCCATTGCATATACTTCGTAATGATCAATTAATTAGTGTTAGAGTTAATTCAAGGCACAAAAAGCTATAATCATATACACAATTAAAATTAATAATGATAGGTCAATTAGTTTAAGAGTGAATCCAATACATACACATATATAAACATATACACATCTTTAAAATTGATAATGATCATTTAAATAGTTTAGGAGTGAATCTAATACGTAGAAATATATAAACATACACAGATAATTAAAATTCATAATGATCGGTTAATTAGTTTTGGAGTAAATCCAATAATAGAAATACATAATCATATACACATCCTGAAAATTGATAATGATCTGTTCATTAGTTTAGGAGTGAATTCAATACATACAAATATACAGACATATATACATAATTAAAATACATAATGATCGGTTAATTGGTTTAGGAGTGAACTCAATGCACAGAAATACATAATCATACACACATGATTAAAATTAATAATGATCGGTTAATTAATTTAGGAGCGAATCCAATACATACAAATATACAGACATATACACATAATTAAAATTCATAATGATCGATTGAATAGTTTAGGAATGAATTCAATACAAACTTCCATTACTGGATCTATTTACGTAATTATTGGAATGTAACACACAAGCCGATATATAATATATCCTATATATTTGGAATATGACATTTTCCCGTATTTTTTGTATAAAAGTGTTCTTTTATAATTATTGTTACATGATAAAGGGCTGGTCCCTTTTCATGTAAGTAAAAAAATAGGGAATTAGTTAAATGTAAATATGAAATAGGATAGTCAAGGATTCGAACTTCTGAAGCTAGATTTGGAATTGAAAATTCCAATCATAAGTTAAAATAAATACAGAATGTTATTGAAATAAGGAATGTGGAATTGCAATTGTTTAGCTTACATATCTGTTATTGGAAAATGAATGTAATGATCAAATTTGTTTTGTTATAAAAATGAAAATTAAAATAAGGGATTTAATCGTCAATTGAAATTGTAAACATATTACTCGAAAAATAGGTTACTGAACTTGTTGGGTCATGTCAGTGTGATGCATGTAATCCAATGTGCTTTATGAGCACATGTTTAATCATGCGATGACGTGACGAGTTCTCAAAATAGGTAGAGTTTTAGATGCAGTCTGGGAGAAGAGTTGGAGAGAAAGAGCCGAGAGAGAGAGAGAGAGAGAGAGAGAGATCAGAGACGGCTGCTGACGTCAAAACTTGGAAGCGAAAGGTTAGAGAAGAAAAAGCCATGTAAAGAAACTTTGAATTCCACGAGCGAAATCATGGACCGGTCATGAAATAAAGGACGTCATCATCTTTTTGTATCTGCGTCTTCGTGTTGTGATTCAACAGAAAAGGTATTGTCCATTTATATTATAAGAACTTTGTAAAAATCATCATCTCAAAAATAGGCAAGAAATATATGTATCAATATTTATAGAGACACTCCCGTTCACACAGAAATGTCAAACGTATAAATGCCAAACGCACAAACTCTCGGTCCATCTATCTATATATCAAATCTCCTCTCATTGTGTATTACAAGCCGTCGGCTCTCTTGTATTAACATGTACCACAAACAGGAACATCTTAAGACATATGAACACTCAAGACATGAACACTCCTAAGACTCTAATCTCTCACTAAGACGAACAACAACAACAACAATACAGAATATACGTCATCTTAATACCACCAGTACGTAACATATATACGCATATTTGGTACCTTCGTTAAAATAACACCCATCTCGTACCATTATTACGTAACATTTAAAAGCCCAAAATATCGGAATGTTACAAAATAAATAATTAAATAAATAAATAAATAAATAAATAAATAATAATAATAATAATAATAATAATAATAATAATAATAATAATAATAATAATAATAATAATAAGTAAAGAAGGAAATGGTGGAGCTCGAGTCCGCAGCGATGGTGTTAGTAACCGATAACGCTACGCACTGCCCCAAACCGACAACTGCGTTAATAATCTGGTAAATTTAATAAATAAATAAACCTCTGTTACAGATCGTGCGCATGCGCAAACGACGCATTGTCGCTATGCTCTTTAAATTGTCATTTCTTTCAAGTTTGGACCCCTTTTTTTAATCCCTTACCAATTGTTTTAATCAATTAAACGGCCCTAATAAAATTCTGCACCCTACATGCAATCTTTTGAGCTATTGCACATCGCCTGTCAATCATCCGTCTAGGAGGAGATACAAATTGAAAAACGGAGACAGACACACACACACAGACATATATGGTAGATTATTATTATTATTATTATTATTATTATTATTATGATTATTATGATTATTATGATTATTAATATTATTATATATTTTTAACATGGTCGTTTTTTAACAAAATTGTTTTCTAACCATTACTGGTATGTTTATTCTTTTATTCTTTAATTTTAATATTAACTTTTAAACTTCATCGTGATAAATATTACTTTTTTAACGTAAGTATGGACCTACGTTAGATACTAAAAAATAATGCTGGAAAGCTGCATATTTTTGTTTTGATTCTAGCTGATAATATCCAAGTCATTTCTTTTTTTTTACTTTTGAAATCTCTACTATATATTGGGTACAATATAATAATCAGTAGAAAATTGACGCTATAATAATAAATACGAAATCTATATAAACTGATATATAAGCATAATTTACGACCGGGCAACGCTGAGCAATCTGCTAGTTTATTGTTTATAAAATATTTATACATATGGATGCTGCTTTATAAAACGTGACCAATCTCTTTATTTAAATACGCACTTGCCATGCATAATCTACCGCTGTTTGAAACTGTCATATTTAATACCCCATGTCAATTTTTCTATCTGCACTACTCATTTTCTTTTGCTATATTCTAAAGCCACATTTTTATTCATCATACCAATCATTTTTTTGTATAATAACTTCGGTAAATTTTATAGATCTGTTTCGTTCACAGATGAACAACTGATATTTGTATGTCAATATTGGATATTCCTTTTGTTGACTCGTCAGAAAAAAAGTGCTTACAGAAAAAAAAATGCATTGCGATGGAAAATGCAAACTACAGGACCAGCAATCTTCTTCTTCTTCTTTTCGTTCTGCCTCCCCCCTCCTTCTTCTTATCTTCTCTTATGTATTCTACTTATTTTTCAGTCTTCATCAGAAAATATTTTTTTTATTAACCAAATTCTTTCTTGTTTAAAATTTTCTCCCTTTTTTCCTTAATTACGTTACAATCTAATGATTTTGCATATTCACGCACAAAATACACAACAAATAATTCAGCCATTTTGTTTTGTTTTCTTTCCCGCTTTTTCTTAACGATTGAAATATCGATGAATTGTTTGCTCATTTTTGAAGAATGATACACTTCTTCATCAAACACAAACTAATTGTCCGTAAATCATTTGTTCCATGATTGCATTACCTTTTTGTTATTATTATTTGCAAAATTTGTAAATAAATTTAGAACGCCATTTGCTTCTTTCATTATGTCGGATAGGTTTTAAAATTCTATTTTCTAATTTTTTTACCACAATTTTAGTCATCTTTAAATTGTTCCATTCATTTGTTCCTTCAGTTGAATTCATCGCTATTATATTTTGATAATGTCGAAGTTTATAAATAATACATTTATAATATACAAGTAGGCACTAATATATGAGCAGACACTCGTACGTTACGTGACGATTAGAATCTTACAACAATCTCTCAGTTGGAGTGTTTGAGAAAGTGTGTGAATATTTGACATACTACAGGATTCCTCAATTCTCAGTTAGGACAAATCTATATAAAAATACAAAAAAAAAAAATTAGGTACCGTACTTTGGGTAATTGTGTCAAATCCGGGGTTAATTGCGCTAACTACAAAAAGTGCTCTTTATATGCGTAGTAGCCCAAATCGCACTTTTAGCTAGTTGGCGCAATTACCACGGATTTGACGCAATTACCCCTAAAGTATGGTATGCGCATAAAGTACGATATGCGTATATTTCTATGTAAAGTTTTCACTCCTAAACTAATGAACAGGTCATTATGAATTTTGGAACAAGGCTGGAAAGTGTAAGGGTTGTTCATGTGGGCTATATTTGTTTATTTTAATTTTAAGCCAAGGGGCACAAAATGAGTGAAAATCCTTTTGGGAAAATTCAGACATCTGGAATTTCAACAATAGATATAAAACACAATAAATATTCCATCATTTCAGTTTCAAGGTTTCATGAATTTCAATTTCTACTAAAATCTCTGACGCTTAAATCTTCAATTTTAAAGTGTTTGAATAAAAATCATCGGAAATGGATTCTATGCATTCATTTGAAGATAAATAATCGAAAATGGATTCTATACATTCATTTGAAGAAAAATCATCGAAAATGGATTCTGTACATTCATTTGAAGAAAAATAATCGAAAATGGATTCTATACATTCATTTGAAGAAAAATCACCGGAAATGGATTCTATACATTCATTTGAAGAAAAATGATCGAAAATGGATTCTATACATTCATTTGAAGAAAGATCATCGAAAATGGATTCTGTACATTCATTTGAAGAAAAATGATCGAAAATGGACTCTATACATTAATTTGAGGAAAATTCATCGAAAATGGATTCTGTACATTCATTTGAAGAAAAATCATCGAAATGGATTCTATACATTCATTTGAAGAAAAATCATCGAAATGGATTCTATACATTCATTTGAAGAAAAATGATCGAAAATGGATTCTATACATTCATTAGAAGAAAAATTATCGAAAATGGATCCTATATATTCATTTGAAGTAAAATCATCGAAAATGGATTCTATACATTCATTTGAAGAAAAATCATCGAAATGGATTCTATACATTAATTTGAAGAAAAATCATCGAAATGGATTCTATACATTTATTTGAAGAAAAATGATCGAAAATGGATCCTATACATTCATTTGAAGAAAAATCATCGAAAATAAATTCTATACATTCATTTGAAGAAAAATCATCGAAAATGGATTCTATACATTCATTTGAAGAAAAATCATCGAAATGGATTCTATACATTCATTTGAAGAAAAATCATCGAAATGGATTCTATACATTTATTTGAAAAAAAATCATCGAAAATGGATTCTATACATTCATTTGAAGAAAAATGATCGAAAATGGATTCTATACATTCATTTGAAGAAAAATCATCGAAAATGGATCCTATACATTCATTTGAAGAAAAATCATCGAAAATGGATTCGATACATTCATTTGAAGAAAAATCATCGAAAATGGATTCTATACATTCATTTGAAGAAAAATCATCGAAATGGATTCTATACATTCATTTGAAGAAAAATGATCGAAAATGGATCCTATACATTCATTTGAAGAAAAATCATCGAAATGGATTCTATACATTCATTTTAAGAAAAATCATCGAAAATGGATTCTATACATTCATTTGAAGAAAAATCATCGAAAATTGATCCTATACATTCATTTGAAGAAAAATGATCGAAAATGAATTCTATACATTCATTTGAAGAAAAATCATCGAAAATGGATCCTATACATTCATTTGAAGAAAAATCATCGCAAATGGATTCTATACATTCATTTGAAGAAAAATGATCGAAAATGGATTCTATACATTCATTTGAAAAAAAATCATCGAAAATGGATTCTATACATTCATTTGAGAAAAATCATCGAAAATGGATCCTATACATTCATTTGAAGAAAAATCATCGAAATGGATTCTATACATTCATTTTAAGAAAAATGATCGAAAATGGATTCTATACATTCATTTGAAGAAAAATCATCGAAAATGGATTCTATACATTCATTTGAAGAAAAATCATCGAAATGGATTCTATACATTCATTTGAAGAAAAATGATCGAAAATGGATTCTATACATTCATTTGAAGAAAAATCATCGAAATGGATTCTATACATTCATTTGAAGAAAAATGATCGAAATGGATTCTATACATTCATTTGAAGAAAAATGATCGAAAATGGATCCTATACATTCATTTGAAGAAAAATGATCGAAAATGGATTCTATACATTCATTTGAAGAAAAATGATCGAAAATGGATTCTATACATTCATTTGAAGAAAAATGATCGAAAATGGATTCTATACATTCATTTGAAGAAAAATCATCGAAAATGGATTCTATACATTCATTTGAAGAAAAATGATCGAAAATGGATTCTATACATTCATTTGAAGAAAAATCATCGAAAATGGATTCTATACATTTATTTGAAGAAAAATGATCGAAAATGGATTCTATACATTCATTTGAAGAAAAAACATCGAAATGGATTCTATACATTCATTTGAAGAAAAATGATCGAAAATGGATCCTATACATTTATTTTAAGAAAAATCATCGAAAATGGATTCTATACATTCATTTGAAGAAAAATGATCGAAAATGGATTCTATACATTTATTTGAAGAAAATCACCGGAAATGGATTCTATACATTCATTTGAAGAAAAATCATCGAAAATGGATTCTATACATTCATTTGAAGAAAAATCATCGAAAATGGATTCTATACATTCATTTGAAGAAAAATCATCGAAAATGGATTCTATACATTCATTTGAAGAAAAATCATAAAAATTGGATTCTATACATTCATTTGAAGAAAAATCATCGAAAATGGATCCTATACATTCATTTGAAGAAAAATCATCGAAAATGGATTCTATACATTCATTTGAAGAAAAATCATCGAAAATGGATTCTATACATTTATTTGAAGAAAAATCATCGAAAATGGATTCTATACATTCATTTGAAGAAAAATCATCGAAAATAGATCCTTCATTTGAAGAAAAATGATCGAAAATGGATTCTATACATTCATTTGAAGAAAAATCATCGAAAATGGATTCTATACATTCATTTGAAGAAAAATCATCGAAAATGGATTCTATACATTCATTTGAAGAAAAATCATCGAAAATGGATTCTATACATTCATTTGAAGAAAAATGATCGAAAATGGATTCTATACATTCATTTGAAGAAAAATCATCGAAAATAGATCCTTCATTTGAAGAAAAATGATCGAAAATGGATTCTATACATTCATTTGAAGAAAAATGATCGAAAATGGATTCTATACATTCATTTGAAGAAAAATCATCGAAAATAGATCCTTCATTTGAAGAAAAATGATTGAAAATGGATTCTATACATTCATTTGAAGAAAAATCATCGAAAATGGATTCTATACATTCATTTGAAGAAAAATGATCGAAAATGGATTCTATACATTCATTTGAAGAAAAAATTTCGGAAATGGATTCTATACATTTCCCTTCATCATATTTCGATTTTAATCTTCGAAAAAAAACTGGTCATGGATTTAATTGCTCGTAATAAAGAGTGTTTTATCATACAAACATGTGGTTTAATTTCAAAGAATTATTTTTAACATTCATAATTTAAATACTATTTTTGGCATATGACCTAGCGACTTGCAGGTATATAAGGTAATCTTGAGGTTCAATTTTAACAACTTCTACGTATTCAATTAAGCTATATTTCAGCAATAACACGCCAGATGTTATCTTCAAAGTGGTCTATTGTATCTGTTTTATCAGCGTAGACATGAAACTTTACATAGCCATAAATAACATAATCTAATGGAGTTTAATCGCACAAACGAGGTGGCCAGTTGGTAATTTCGAGAAATTATTCGGTCATCAAATGTTTCTCTCGGCAAATTGATTGCATCACGTGCTGTGTGTTACATGGCCCTATTCTCCGTTTGACAACTACGATTAATATATGCTTATCTATATTTACAGATAATATTTGTCCTGAAATAACTTAATAGAAATTGCATTTAACAACATTAAATCATGCTACGAACCAAAGGAGCATCAGACCGTTCTTAATTTCTGCGAGGACGAATCGCTGGTCAACATGAAGGTGGTCTTCGTCAACACAAAATAACAGAAAATCTTTCAATACCCATTTTTACTGTTAATTGAGTGATCATACAATTCACAAGAAAGGACAAGGAGTGCACAAACCCTCATCCAGGTCGCCCGTTACTCTCTGAAAAGATATGTTGAAGAAGGGCCTTGGTGCAATACCCCTGGTGTTTAAACACAAGCTGGTGTCAGTCTCAGAACAGATGTAAGTTGGAATACTATAGTAGAGCTGCGAGAAGGAACCCTCTTCTTTATCTTTCAAATATCAAGTGCTCAAAAGATTGGGCTTGTGAGATTTTAGAGAAACCTATGCCCTTTTGAACCAATTTCATTTTCTCTGATAATCAAGATTTGCATTATTTCCTCATAGTAGAACGGTATGGATATGGAGGGTCCCTCTGTAAGAGTTTGATTTTAAGACTACAGCCAATGCTGAAACATGGGGGTTTCTCGGGTTATAATTTGTGGTGCAATTGGGAGTGATGGTCGCTCAGACCTGGTGGAGTTGAAAAAAAAAAACATCAATTCTGCTAAATATGTTTCGATATTATGTGAAGAACTCCTACCAATATTCTTAAGTGGTAAAATGGACCAAGTTAATTACTTATTTATGGAAGACTCTGCTAAGGGATCACAGAATTCGTTGAGCCAAAATAGGGTTTATAAACTTTAATGGCCAAATCAGTCCTCGAATATGAACCCAATTAAAAACCATTGGGGTATATTAGACCGGAACTTTCGCAAAAAGAAAAGGAAGTCATCTTTTAAGCTGGAACTTTTAACATTATTGCGTCAGACATGACAATGAATTCCTCGAGATGATATTCGTCAACTGATCAATGCAATGCCTAGAAGGTCCTAGCATTAAAAACAGCAAAGAGAATGTCAACCAAGTATTAGTTATAAAATTTATGACCATTTATATATTTTTATTTTGTTTTATGCATTAGATATTTATTGAAATAATCTGTTTCTTTTCTGTCATATTTCTACATTTTTATTATCAAAAGAATGTCTTTACACGCGAGAGGTTATGAACCCAGCGATCGTCTTCACTTTGAAAGATCAGAATACAATTTTGAATTGCTGCAGGTGAAATTGTTGGGATATTTAAGAATACAGAATATACACTACACGAGAATTCTAACGACTTCAAATTTATGGAAAAGAACGCAACCGTTTTTTTGTAGAATTGATATAATGTTTGAACGATAGTAGCCTGTCTTTGATAATGCGATAAGCCTTGGACGATCAACGTAAATCACTGAATATACAAAGAGAGCATTATTTATGGGGGGGGGGGTCATGAGAATGTTGCTAACATCTTAAGTGAACGTGATTTTTGTGGAAAAAGTCGAAACACCTCGATCGTCAGGCTGTGTTGTTAATCACTTGACCACCGCTACATTCCTCTACAAAACTAATGTCTCTAAACATATTGAAGACGAGACAATACTGATTATGTTATCAGAGCCGAAACAACAGCAAATTTATATAAAAAAAACCCTCGGGTAAATAAACGATAGTCTACAGATTTCTACGATTCTATAAAAGACTACATAACTAGGCACAGCCAAAACGGGAGTAAATATTTTTGTACGGAGTTTGTTTTTGAAAGATTTACCCCAAATCAAGTAATTATCCAATCAATACAAAATTTTTACCGATTATTAAGTGAAAAATGAACTTTGTAATACTGCACTTTTTTTTTCATAATCGAGTTTATATATACATACATATATATATATATATATATATATATATATTAAATAATATATATATATATATATATATATATATATATTTGCCTTCTAATCGCTCTTGTTCTTTATTTGGGGTTACAAATATGCTTGAAATAAACAGCCGAAACTAAACAATATATGTTGTCTTGCGGGGAGGGGAAGGATCATTGACAAAATAAAAAAACAAAAACAAAAAAAACAACTGTGCACGTATAAGATTTTAAGGTTGAAAATCCGAATTTTGAATGTGTTTTATTTTTATCTTTTGTGTTTTTTTTTTGTGCTTTAAAGTGTGAAATTCGTTGAATATGTTAATAATAATTATTCTCTCAGATTAGAAAAAAAAGTAGGAATGTTTTCATTATTTTTACAACAATCACTAGTTTTAAATCTTTGAAAAATAACTTAATAATTTTCTTTTAATGATCCCAGTATTGCTAATATACCATTAAATAGGAAATGGTTTGAAGACGATACAAAACAATCGATAAATAATTGCGCATTTTGCCAACACTACGATAATTTCTTTTGGAAATTTGGTGTTGCGTGATATCACTTTACCTATGGTAGACGGTAAGGCCTACAAACAGTTGTTCGTAATTACAAACAGTTGTTATCTTCCACTTTTTCTAAAATTACGCCCAAGTCTGTAATAATTTTGGTTACCAAACTCTGCTGACTTCTGTTTCCTCACTGTTCTCTTCTAAGCTACTTTCCTCCCTAATAGCATTACAAGATATTATTCTAGGAATACCATGAATCCCGAAGAATTGATCATTACTGGTGTAGTCGAAAGATATTATGGTGAAATACAGCAAATTCTCATTCCAAATCATATATTTTACCATAAACCAGACGACTACGACGTTGGTGATGAAGAAATGGTTGCTGTGGTGGAACTGGCAGTAGATTTTCTCTGTGAAGACATGAATTTAAAAAGTTGCAGCGAGTTACCAAAATCGTCCTTATAAGGGAAACCAATTCTAATGAAAGTTTTTTCACAAATTATGTGATAAAAATTGTGAAAAAACAATTTTGTTTTTGTTTATAGAAAAAAGTGTCATGTGATTTATAGAAAAAAACAGTTATATATGGTTTATGGAATAAACAGTTTTATATGGTTTACGGAAAAACAGTCTTATATGGTTTATGGAACAAGTATATGGTTCACAGGTGCAAAAGGGAAAATGAGTGCAATCATGAAATTAAAAATACGTTCAATTTATGAAAATAAAATAATTCATAGTTGATGTAAAACAAAAATATCAGAAAAGAAAACAGTTTTAGTTTATTTTTATTCACAGGTTTTTACTAGGAGAAAATGAAAGCTTGATAGACATTTTTGTGAAGAAAAAATATAAAGCGAAAATAAAATAACATTGAAGGTATTTTACTATAAATGGTTGTTGGAATTATAATTTTATTCAATTATTAAAAAACGGCTATTTGCCTGTTTGGTTACATTAACAAATATTTTAAGGGTATGAATGACCACAAATAAAGAAGGGGGTTATGTTATCCATCGTTGTCGATGAAGACCACAGACATCATTGGTTTTGGGGCTAAGATCAAAGTGTACTATCTGTTCTGATGCTACACTTAACCTATCCTTTCCTCGTTCAATCAAGGAGAAATCTTTCTAGACTAGGGCAGTTTTTATTTTGCTCTCATCCAGAGTGCTCCATTTGTGGGGGGAGGGGCTGATTTTCCCAACATCGATCTTAACTCCGCCCTCCTGGGAAGGCAAATAAATAAGAACGTCACTGATTTGTCAACTATCCGATGATGATATGACTTGCGCTTGACTTAATTAAAAGTGTAGGGTTTTGCATCAACCACAATCTCTCGTCTGGAAACACTTGATCCTGATGGTAAGATAGGGTCAAGATGACTAAGCTGATACTAGATGCAGGAGTTGTTTCCAACACATACGGAACCTACCATTCCCATAATGGCAACCCATCTGGTACTGGTCAGCCTCATCGTTGCTTAACTTCGGGGAGTTATATGAGCAACAAATATATATATATATATATCATTTATCGAAAGATTAAACACTTATAAAGTTGATTCTTCACTTAATCGTAAAAACCAACGTCAAATACATGGAAATTTACAGAACTAAATGAACTTCATTGATATTCAATAAGCTATAGACTGATATAAAAAAAAATGGAATTATTTGAAATTCAGGTACTTATGTCATGTTATAATATTTTGCATAGTCTTATAGCAAATCATCCTAAATTTTATTTAGTCGAAAAATAATTGATTCTAAAGTCTTTTAAAAATATTTAAACAGTTATGCATCGAGAAAAAATGGCCGTGAATGGTGTGTTTTTTGGAGGATAGGATTTAAAATTCTATTAATAATATAAACTTTTTAAAAAATATTTTTCTACTTTTCATTTGATAAAATTCAGACTTTATCTTTCTGAAAAAAAGTTTCTCAAGAATAATGGCTTTTAATAGATTTTAATTCGTTTTTAAAAACGCAACAACTTGGTTTTTCTTCCATTTTTTGGCCGTGCCAATACTTAACGCTATAAAAGGATTTACAAGTGTGATAACCTACGAAGTTAAACCCATTACTTGAGTCAGTTCAAAGTAATGAAAAGACCTTGAACCGGCAGAAATATGCAGTTTCACGAGTAACCTAGTTTCTGATTAATCATGCTCCCAAAATATTACGCATTTGACACATATCTCTATACTTAATTTAAAATAGTATAATCCTGCTAAGTAATACGCAATACTCATTCTTTCTGCCTTTTCACTCTAGAATCCGTGCAGAAATAAACAAATACGCGCGCGTGTGTCGTGTAATCAAGCGTTCATTAGAGAACTCTAAAGAGAGAAAAAATAAACAAATATTCGTTTCTTCTAAACACCTGATTTTCGGGATTGTTGTTTTACAATTAACATATTTCGCTTGGAACTGTTTTTTCTCCTTCTTCACTATTGTTATGCACATCATCATCATCATCATCATCATCATCATCATCATCATCGTCGTCGTCATTACCATCATCATGCTCATCATCATCATCATCACCCTCATCATCAGCATCATCCACATCATCATGCACATCATCATGCACATCATCATCATGCACATCAATGTCAACATGCACGCCATTATCATCATCATCATCATCATCATCATCATCATCATGCACATTATCATAATAAACATCATGCATAAGATCATCATAATCGTCATCTGATGATTATGATGTTCATAATCATCATCATCATCATCATCATCACCATCATAATAATAATAATATTGCACATGGTGCGCATCGTGCGCATCATCATCATCATCATCATCATGTACATAATAATCATCATCATCATGCACATCATCATCATCATGTGCATGATGTACATTAATATCTTATTATTACAACACTATACATTATCATCAAAATGCACTATTGCAACAATGCATTATCATCACAGTGCATTATTTCAACAGTGCATTATCATCACAGTGCATTATTTCAACAGTGGATTATCATCACGGTACATTATTTATACAGTGCATTATTTCAACAGTGCATTATCATCACGGTACATTATTTATACAGTGCATTATTTCAACAGTGGATTATCATCACGGTACATTATTTATACAGTGCATTATTTACAACAGTGCATTATCATCGCAGTGCATTATCATCACAGTGCATTATCATCACAGTGCATTATCATCACAGTGCATTATCATCACGGTGCATTATTTAAACAGTGCATTATCATCACAGTGCATTATTTCAACAGTGGATTATTTCAACAGTGCATTATCATCCCAGTGCATTATCATCACAGTGCATTATTTCAACAGTACATTATCATCACAGTGCATTATTTCAACAGTGTATTATTTCAACAGTGCATTATCATCACAGTGCATTATCATCACAGTGCATTATTTCAACAGTGTATTATTTCAACAGTGCATTATCATCACAGTGCATTATTTCAACAGTGCATTATCATAACAGTGCATTATTTCAACAGTGTATTATTTCAACAGTGCATTATCATCACAGTGCATTATCATCACAGTGCATTATTTCAACAGTGCATTATCATAACAGTGCATTATTTCAACAGTGCATTATCATAACAGTGCATTATTTCAACAGTGTATTATTTCAACAGTGCATTATCATCACAGTGCATTATCATCACGGTGCATTATTTCAACAGTGCATTATCATCACAGTGCATTATTTCAACAGTGTATTATTTCAACAGTGCATTATCATCACAGTGCATTATCATCACAGTGCATTATTTCAACAGTGTATTATTTCAACAGTGCATTATCATCACAGTGCATTATTTCAACAGTGCATTTTCATTACAGTGCATTATTTCAGCAGTGCATTATCATCAAAGGTCATTATAATCACTGTGAATTATTTCAACAGAATATTATCATCCCAGTGCATTATCATCATAGTGCATTATCATAATAGTGCACTATCATCACAGTGCATTATCATCACAGTGCATTTTCATCAAAGTGAATTATTTCTACAGTGTATTATCATTACAGTGCATTATTTCAACAATGTATTATCATCACAGTGCATTATCATCATAGTGCATTATCATCAAAGTGCATTATAATCACTGTGAATTATTTCAACAGGCATTATCATCACAGTGCATTATCATCACAGTGCACTATTTCAACAGTGCATTATAATTACAGTGGATTATCATCACAGTGAATTATTTCAACAGTGCATTATCATCACAATGTATTATCATCACAGTGCATTATCATCATAGTGCATTATCATCAAAGGTCATTATAATCACTGTGAATTATTTCAACAGGCATTATCATCACAATGCATTATCATCACAGTGCATTATCATCACAATGCATTATCATCACAGTGCACTATTTCAACAGTGCATTATAATTACAGTGGATTATCATCATAGTGAATATTTCAACAGTGCATTATCATTACAGTGCATTATCATCATAGTGCATTATTTCCACAGTGCATTATCATCACAGTGCATTATCATCACAGTGCATTATTTCAACAGTGCATTACAATCACAGTGCATTATTATCCTAGTGCATCCCAGTGCTTTATTTCAGCAATATATATATATATATATATATATATATATATATATATATATATATATATATATATGTATATATGTATGTATATATGTATGTATGTATGTATTAATTAGTGTTGGGACGATTATCTGGAAGCGAAATCAGTATCGAAATTAGTACCGAAATCGGAAAAATTGTTGCCTATTTTCCGATGCCAAAACGATTCTTTTAATGGTCTTTTTTATTTGATTTTGTTTAAAGCAAAATGTTCCGTTGCTGGTAATAATGATAAAATCTATACTCCTATAAATTCGTTTTTCTTTCGTGTGTATCGTTATTCATATTAAAACCTCTCTTTTCTATTTATTTAAAAAGAAAATACAATTTTCTTTTATATGAGTTGTGGAATTGCATTCATTAACAAAAGATCTAGATAATTTGCATATTCTTTTAAACATTCATTTTAATTAATTCCCTATTCGATTCTTTTCTATTTTCGTATGAGATGATCATATTTAGTTAACTATTACGTGTAATTACATTCATGCAGGTATTCTACTTGATTTATACTTGCATAATATTTGCGTAAAATGTTTATAGTAAACACAAAATTGTTTCCATATATATTTATGTGTTCGTATATATTTTTGTTTAATCTATCTATCTATATATCTATCTATCTATAAAAGAGAACGCGCGCGTGTGTGTGTGTGTGTTTGTACATTTCCCTACACAATAACTTTGTCAATTTTTAGTCTACAGACTCGAAGTTTCATATACAGGGTACTGAGATTTGGGAAAATCTGTATAATTCGTGTTCGGCCAGGAATTTGGCTATTAAGGGGTCAAAGTTCAACGATTTGACCCTTGAGAACTCTACCAAACTTCTCCAACAATTTTGGGTCTAAACACTTGAAACTTTAGATATAGGTTCATTGAACATGGATCTAACTTAATAACTATATTTGAGCCCCAAACAATAAATGTTAAGGGGTCATAATAGGGTCAAATTTAAAAAGTTTTACCTCTGCAGTTTCTACACAATTACTCTGACACTTTCTGGTCTTAACATTTGAAATTTTACATAAAGGGTATTCAGCGATAGGAAAAGCTTTTTAATCGGTTTAGGTCGAAAATTTTTAGTTATCAATTTATAAATGCATGTTTGTATGTTTGCATGTGTGCCTAAAACTTTCGCCAGAGGCGACGGATTTTACCAAGATTGAAGGTCGACCTTTCAGACGACAAATATCGAAAAATAGGCTAACATTAATATCATCACCTTCAACTGGGCACTTTTCTACAGGGGGGTCGCCTTTTTCGCCGATATTTTTGAAAGGTTTTTTCCCCCCGTTCTTTTCGTCCTTCCCGGTACGAGTTCGAGCCTGCCTTTCTACTACCAGTTTTTTTTTTCTGTTTTGCACAACACACACATCCAAACACCCGGGAAACGCCGGGCTGAAATGTTGATATATCTATAAAAGTGAACGTGTCTGTGTATCTGTCTGTGTGTGTACATTTCCCTATGCAATAAGTCTATCAATTTTCAGTCTACAGACTCGAAAATTGATATACAGAGTACTGAGATTTGAGAAAATCGATGTGATCGGTTTTCGGCCAGACATTTGGCGATTAAGGGGTCAAAGTTCAACGATTTGACCTTTAAGAACTCTACCAAACTCTTCCGACAATTTTGGGTCTAAACACTTGAAATTTTAGATATAGTTTCATTGGACATGAATCTAACTTAATAACTAGATTTGAGCCCCAAACAATAAATGATAAGAGGTTATAAAAGGGGTCAAATTTTAAAAAAATTAATCTCTGCGGTCTCTACCACTCAAACAATTTCTGGTCTAAACATTTGAAATTTTACATAAAGGGTATTCAGAGATAGGGCAAGCGTTTTGGGTCGAAAATTTGAGCTATCAATATATAAATGTATGTATGTATGTATGTATGTATGTATGTGTTCCTAAAACTTTCGACAGAGGGGATGGATTTTTACAAGATCAGTATGATTTTGAAGTCGACCTTTCAGACGACAAATATCGAAAAATAGGCTAAAAACATTAATATCTTCACCTTGAACTGAACACTTTTCTACAGGGCGGGATCGCTTTTTTCGCCGATATTTTCGAGAATCATCCTCTCCTTTCGATTGTCTAGCCTTAATTTAAACCTACGTCACTTCCGGTTTGGCGGTGGTTGTAACGGCAAAGACGTTAGGGTTTTTTTTTCTTAGATCGGTTTGGAATCGTAATGTATTCGATAAATATCGATAATCAATAATCAAAACAATCTGATGAAAAAAAGGAACAGGCGATTTTGATCAAAATTACCACATTACAGAGCTTTACAAATTTTGGAGTAACAAGTGAATTTGATAAGCTTTATTACCACACAAGCCGAAAACCTCTACATATAACATCAACAGTACGTTCTTTGATATGTTCGAAGGCGTGTTCGAAATGAATGTTTCTGTTTAGAGCACAATTGAAGCATGATGCATTATATATAAAAATTACTGTTATATATATTACATTATATATAAAATTACTGTTATATATATTACATTATATATAAAAATTACTTTTATAAAATCAATAGTAGGTTCTCTACAGTGCAATGTAGACCACAATGTATTGTGGACTAAGCCACGGCGGAGAGGCATATGAAGCTTCTCGTTATCGCAAACTAGAGCAGACAATCAATCAATTTAATTTTAAAATCGACGATTTCACCGATTTCCATGATGATAAAAATACAGGAATGTGCAATATTCGTTGATTATCATTAAACCCAAGTAACACCTGGTCTCCCTGCTAGTATATATATATATATATATATATATATATATATATATATATATATATATACTTTCTTATTTGTTTCGAAATCGTTACATGTATTTGAGTGATTTTGCGTATCAATCGAGTTTTTTTTTTGTTTGTTTTCGAAAATTACTTATCAGCTGCGGATGCTGAGTTCAACAAGATAAAACAATGTCGAATGTTGTAAAAATAATACACAAGATGAGAACAGTAGACCAAAGAATCGAAATAATGTGATTTTATTTTTGCTTTTAATTCTATGTATATAATCTTATGTGTTTGGTCGATGGGGTTTTTTATGAGCACATTTGACCTGTGTATTTCTGTCAGTAAGCACCAACATTTCTAGGCAGAACAAATGAACTCGGCTAAAACCCTCTAAGGCAAAACAAGATAAAGTATTTTAGTGACGTAACTAATCGACTTTAAGAAGCAATTTTCCACGTAACTCATAAACGTGGGAAATTCTCTGGAAACCTAATCTACTAACTTCTATTTCATTCAGTTGGCTCGCTCCCCGAGGGAGGATGAACTCTTGCTCAGGTTTAAAAACACACATGGCTCATAGTAAACGGAACGCTTCTTCTCATACGTAGGCTTTTTTTTTTTTGCAAATAAAACATGCCGGAAGAAAAGAGGAAAAATAACGTTTGCCAACTTTTTAAGTTTCATTTGTTTCTGATCTAATTTGTTGGTTTAAAAGCACCCAGATGCTTTTTAACGAGATGCCATACTAAAGTTTTTGATACCATTTTAGTTGGTCCGTCACAATAGGCTTTTAAATACAATTTCTATTGGTCTGTCATACTAAAGTTTGAAATAGCAGTTTCAGTAGTCTGTCACACTTCAGTTTGAAATAGCATTTTCGTTGGTCTATAACTCTTAAATTTAAAATTAATTTTTCATTACCATTAAGTGTGAAATATATGTTCGTTGGTCTGTCATGATTAAGTTTGAAGTACCATTTTCGTTGGTCTGCCACAGTTGAGTTTTAAATAACATGTAGTTTTTGATCTGTCAGTACTATTTTTGGTCTGTAAGGTTTAAATAGCATTTTCTTTTATGTTTCTCACGTTAAGTTTGCAGTAGTATTTTCTTTCTGTTCTGTAACGCTTAAATTTGATATAGCAAATAATTTTTGTCTGTAACGCTTAAATTTGATATAGCAATTAATTTTTGTCTGTAACGCTTAAATTTGACATAGCAATTAATTTTTGTCTGTAACGCTTGATCTTGATACAGCAATTAATTTTTGTCTGTAACGCTTAAATTTGATATAGCAATTAATTTTGTCTGTAAGGCTTATACTTGATATAGCAATTAATTTTTGTCTGTAACACTTAAACTTGATATAGCAATTAATTTTTGTCTGTAACACTAAAATTTGATATAGCAATTATTTTTTGTCTGTAACGCTAAAAATTTGATATAGCAATTAATTTTTGTGTGTAACACTAAAATTTGATGTATAAATTAATTTTTAGTCTGTAACGCTTAAATTTAATATAGCAATTAATTTTTGTCTATAACACTAAAATTTGATGTATAAATTAATTTTTAGTCTGTAACGCTTAAACTTGATATAGCAATTAATTTTTGTCTGTAACACTAAAATTTGATGTATAAATTAATTTTTAGTCTGTAACTCTTAAATTTGATAGAGCAATTAATAGCAAGAATTTTGCAAAATAAAAGGCGGGAATCAAGAATAAATAAGATAGAGTATAAAACATAACCAAAATTGAAACATTACAATGTAAAGACTAAAAATACTATTCAATTACAAGGTATTAGAAATGCATTTAAAAATAAAGTTTACCTTTATGCAAACATTTAAAATTCATGATTTTTTTAATATAAAGCCATTATGAAAGAAAATGTCCAAGACTAAAAAATATATTTTAAATTAAAATTTTATCAAAAATAAAACGATTTCAAAAAAGAAATGTTTCTAAGTAAAGACTATTTTTTCATGTACAATTTTAAAACTAAACTATGCATGTATAAATCAGAAGGGACTTTTCTCCGTATATATTGGTAAGACTTGGCAAGAATTTTGCAAAATAAAAGGCGGGAATCAAGAAGAAATAATATATAGCATAAATCATAACCAAAATATTGAAAAAAAATATCGTTAAACATTTATGGTGTTTGATTCTTTTTTTACGGCATATCAACAATTTTCGCGTCATTTCATTCCAACTCTTTTGGAAACAGATTTTGGGTTTAAACCTAAAATATCTTCAAATTCTTAACATGTAAATATAAGTTTTGCTTGTGATTGGCTTGTAGATGAGTTAGTTTTGTAGGAGCATATTTTGTTACAAAATATTCTTGGGTGTTTAAAATGTAAAATTATATTCCACATAGTTATAATAGAACATCCTACACATCCCTTTTCCTATACGAACTTACTGTGTAAAGAATGAGCAACACATTGATGAGGGTTTTGCTTCTGGCATTAGTAATATCGTACTTATATCTTTCCATATATTGTATTCTGCATTGCAATAAACCTGTCTTTCACTCTTATACTAATGTGTTGGTTGTTCTTTCAACTTGGTAACAACATGGTCTATTGTATAATCTTTTATCAGGTTACAATACAGAATCATGTTGGGAATGAGTATGAGGCGTATATGCAGTTTGTTTGCTAAGGTCACTAGTAAAATAATTGGATCATTCTACCGCTCCAGAAAGTATCTGACTCCAGATGTATTCTTCTACCTATATTAGTATCAGATGCGCCAAAAGATGGAATACTGGTGTCATATCTGGGGACGTGTCATACAGAACATTCTTTCCTGCATTCACGAAATACAAAATTGACTTCGAAATCTAGTGAGGTCAACACTTTCATATTCCTTACACAGACTTTCCCACACGAGTCGTCGTTGCTAGTCCCACTATCTTTCTCTTTCTTTCTTTCTCACATTATTTATCCCTTTATCGTTATTTCCTTGGAAGGTGCTCGGATGAGCAAAATTGAATGTTCAGTATATGTATATATAGTAGATAAGGATGGAAACAGAATAGTAAAAATAATCAATAATTATCTACATCAATGATTAAAGACGTCTATAACGACCAAAATAAAGCTGACTTTTCAAAATATGTTTGTGTCATTAATATGTCTACCTGTTTCTTAATTTATCAACTATTCCATCAACAAAATATGTTACAAATACTAATTATATTGTCACTTACCAATGTACTGACAAACTGTTATACATATGTTTCGTCATCGTCGTTATGAGCCCAGGTTCTTGATTGCCTCTGGATACAATTACTCGAACGCCGATGTTTAGTTGTTAATATAGTTTTATAAGAAAAACGGGAAACATTCGTATTATTTAGATACTTCGGAATACTGTTGAGTACTCGTGAGTATTATTTTCACGACGTTTTTGGTCGTTTTAATTGTGTTCGTTCTTCAGGTGTATCTTGTCGAACTCAGGAGTCTTTCTGTCGAACTCAGAAATCCGTACGAAATTGAAAATAAAACTGTTTATTTAATCCGCCATGACTGGGTAAAAGTCATAAGTAATTCGCAGATGTAATTTGAGTGTCGCCCGCATTCAGGATTGAACCTTTAACCCCCAGAAGAATGTATGGCTGAATTTTACCAAGTACTTTATCCAGAATTTTATGGTGTATTAACCCATTTTATTTTAAAGATGAAAATGCTTAAGATGCATCATTACTTAATATGATTTATTACTATTAATTATTATTTATGACTGTTTATTATTATTGTTTTTTTATGATTTATACTATTTATCACTATTTATTATAATTTATTATTTTTTTTATTATTTATTACTATTTATTATTATTTATAACTATTTATTATTATTTATTATTATATATTATTATTTATTATTATTACTATTATTACAATTTATTATTATTTATTGTTATTTATTATTATTTATTACTATTTATTATTATTTATTACTATTATTACAATTTATAACTATTTATTATTATTTATTACTATTTATTATTATTTATTACTATTTATTATTTTTATTATTTATTATTATGTATTATTATTTATTATTACTATTTATTATTATGTATTATTATTTATTATTATTTATTAGTATTATTACTATTTATTATTGTTTATTATTATTTATTATTATTACAATTTATTATTATTTATTATCATTTATTATTATCATTACTATTTATTATTATGCATTATTATTATTATTTATTACTATTTATTATTATTTATTATTGTTAAATATTATTTATTAATATTTATTACTCTTTATTATTATTTATTATTTATTACTATTTATTATTATTTATTATTTATTACTATTTATTCCGATTTATTATTATTTATTACTATTTATTATTTATGTTTATTATTCATCATCATTATTATTATTCATTATTATTTATTACTATTTATTTTGATTTATTAATATTTATTACTATTTATTATTATTTAATGTTATTTATTACTATTTATTATTATTTATCATTATTATTTATAATGTTTATTACTATTTACTATTATCATTATTTAGTATTATTTATTATTATTTATTATTATTATTTTTTTTTATTAGTATTTATTTTTTATTTGTATCATTTATTACTATTTATTATTATTTATTAGTATTTATTATTATTTATTATTATTTATTACTATTTATTATTATGTATTATCATTTATTACTATTTATTATTTATTATTATTTATTATTATTATTATTACTATTCATAACAATTTATTATTATGTATTATCATTTATTACTATTTATTATTTATTATTATTTATTATTACTATTCATTACAATTTATTATTATGTATTACTATTTATTATTATTTATTATTATTTATTATTATTTATTATTATTATTTATTACTATTTATTATTATTTATTATTATTTATTATTATTTATTACTATTTATTATTTATTTTTATTTATTACATATTATTATTATTATTTATTATTATTTATTATTATTATTTATTATTATTTATTACTATTTATTATTATGTATTACTATTTATTATTATTTATTATCATTTAATATTATTATTTATTACTATTTATTATTATTTATTATTATTTATTATTATTATTCATTATTATTATTTATTACTATTTATTATTATGTATTACTATTTATTATTATTTATTATTATTATTTATTACTATTTATTATTATGTATTACTATTTATTATTATTTATTACTATTTATTATTATTTATTACTATTTATTATTATTTATTACTACGCTAAAAATACTATTGCTTACGTCACGGCTAATAGAATGAGAGTATGGTACAACGGAGGATTAAATAAAGGCTTCCGTACGAAATTCCATACAGATTCCTAAGTTCGACAGAAAGATTCTCATTTTTATCGTCTTAAGAACGGTTTCACTCACATCGACCGAAACGTTCAAGATAAGAAGAGTAGTTTGAAGAATCCAAATAATACGAATAATCATTTCTCCAGTGGAAGGTGTAACATAAAATATTTCCTCGTAAAAATTATGTTTTATTTATAAGAGAAAAAGACTACTTTTAAGATCAGATTTCATTCGATTTTTGATACTTATCGGATGTATTTCTACACAAAACATATATAATAACACTGCCAGACATATGAATTATCTTTGTATGAAATTTGCAGAAATTAGCTCAGCCGTTTCAGAACCTATGAGGGAGAACTCACACACAAAGTGACTTTTATATAATAGTAGAGATATGTTTCAAAATTTACATCATAAAAATTACTGCGTATTCTCTTTTTGTCAGTCAATCACAGGTTTCTTTTTGCGTACAAACAGACAAACACCACAAACACTATAAAGTTTTAATAGCTTAAGTATAAGTCCCATTCAGTCGTTTTTTTCACACGATCTGTGATATTTTGTTAAACATCACGTGTTTAGGAAAGTCCTAGGCATGAACATATTTTGAAACGAAATAAGAAGTAAAAACATGCACATATTTTAATGAAATTACGATGACATACGCGAATTTAAACGATCGTATTTATCAAAAATTGTTATGGATAGTTATTGGCTTGTTGAACAGTACTGTTTCCAAACATTTTGTTTGTTTTTATTAAAAAAAAAAAAACTTCATTTTGTGGTCAGAAATGAATGAAGCTTTTAATAGCATTCATATCAGAAAACGAAGATATGTGACAAATCGAATTTGAGTAGAAGCAAAGTGTAATATCTGTTCGGATACCACACTTAATAATTTTTGTCCTCGGTCGCTGAAGAGGACATACTTCAAGGCATTTTTAATTCACCCTAATCCCCAAACCTCTTTTCAGGAAGTCAAAATTAAAAATCGACATTTTCTATTGCTCTGCTCTTTTGAGAAGACAAGTAAATAGGAAAATGAATTATACGACAAATTGTGTTTAACTAAAAGCAAAGCATAGTATCTGTTCTGATTTGATTTATTTTTCATGTTTAGCTACCGCTGATTAGAACAAATCGCTTACCAATGTTCTTCTGATTCATGACAAATTAGAACCTGGTGTTTAATTTGTGACATCTTGATTATTTCAGGGAGTCTTTGTGAATTACTTCTTTTCATTGTTTTTCTAATAAAATTTCACTACAAATAATTTTATCCTGTTGATCAACTATTTCGTCTTATTGTTATAGTTTTCTTTCTTTCTTTGTATTTTGGGCTAGGTGATGTCGACTTGTTCGATTCATTAATGTTTCCTTGTATCACACTGCCATTATTATATAAAAGATGTTTAATCTAAGATTTATACAACGATGTATAATGTCATATGTGCTTGATATATAAATTAGTTGATAGTTTTTGGTTTGAAGTAATTTTGCTGAAGAATTTTCCTGACTGAATACCTTAAAGCCCAATAAAGTTCAAAAGATTGTGATTAAAGGCCTTAAACATTGATACAAATCTGTTTTTATGCAGCTTGTAGTGTCCATTGGTAAACAAAAAGAAAAGGAAAAATAGCTGCTGTTTCTCTGTATATACTTGCGATCTTAAATAAATCGGCTGAGTTTTCCGATAGTTTTGATAGTTAACCCTTATCCTCGAGTGGCCTCTTGGCATTGATAAGTGGTGATTCCTATGTAAAAAAAAAAAAATTTGGATATTGGAGTAGCAAGTTTTGACAGCAGAGTTACAAATTTTGGAGTTACAAATTTTGGAGTAACAAGTTTTGACAACCAAATTACAAATTTTGGAGTTGCGAATTTTGACAGCAGTGTGTCAAATTTAAACGCGGAAATTATTACTTTAAAAGTGTAGAATAATTAACATTTAAGACAAATTAACCACAAATAGTTTTCAATAGCGGAAAGTTTTCTTCTACTTCGCATTTTTTCTCATTCTCCAGACGCGGTATGAAACAACGTGATGCAAGAGGATAATTGTTATAATAAAAACGGGATAGGAAGATAGAAACATTGAAGACAAGCCAAACTTGAAAGGGACATCACTAATAATGTTCAATACCATGGTGTGGAAACAAGATAGCCAAAATATGAATGTTTGAAAAGCCTAATAGGAAAAGGAGGAGTTACAAAGAAGGCTGACAAAAGGAATGTCTCTAAAATATTATCATCATTGTCAACTAGAATTTCTCACACAAGTAATCAACAGAGTGCTCACTGACAACAAACAGTAGTGTTTCCTGGCCGCAACTTTGCAAATGAATTTTCGTTATCGCAACAACCGTTTACTATTGATTTCTCTCTGGCAATGCCCATGGGTCTTGATTGGAATGTGGGTAGCAATAGGCCCCTCCATAATGCCCTAGTCTGTTTTGCACAAATCCAGCAAATTGCTGGTAAGTGCTTTCTCTCCTTGATCTTTCCATCCCCATTTATCTAAATTATTTTGTGTAATGCTGGTTCATACTAAAATTATACTACTGTTGGGGAGCATTTAACTTACAATTTTTAGTCTCAGCTTATTATTGGCACGATGGAACTTTTATCATTCCACAATCTAGCAATCTCAATTTCTGATAGTTCCGTAGTTTCTCATTTTTCTTGCCTGAAAGTTGATTTCGTTTGAGCAAGCCACATCAATAATTTGGCATTTATTTGTCTTTTTGTTCAAAACTACAATATTCGGTTTCCTGTGAAATCCCAGAGAATCTTAACGTCCTCATTTTCCACTACCCCATTCTGGGTGATGTTGGTACGACTAACCTTTCACTTGGATTCCAAACTTTTAGTACAAACTCCAGTGTCGATTTGCACAAACTTTGTTATGGCGACGTTTGTACTCTTTTTGAGCAAATATATAACACGCACTAAGAATGCGTGACACTGTTTCAAGAGATATACTACACAACCTACAACTTATCAGGAAAGTCCTCACCATAGATGTTATTGCATTTGTATTTAGCGCCAATTCCTGAGCAAAAAATATAAGATGTTCTGTTTCTCTTTTCACGTCACCTTTAGATAAAAAATTCCACGTGTCCTGACATTTTTGTGCCTTAGTATCTCACTCAAACTCATCATGAAGTTTCATTCTTTCCAACTTGATCATATTTTCTGCTTCGATTTTTTCTTGTACTTTTGATTATCTTCAAATGAATCTTTCCTTTATTCTTTCTCTTTCGTCACTGCTACGACTAACACTTCCTGGCTGTTAGCCAAGTAGTGATGAACACTTCTAAGCTCCCCACGACACATTCTTCAATCGCAATCAGTCCTCTTACTCCTTTCTTCCTTGTGATATACAGCTGAGCACATAAGAATTTGGGTGAAGTACTCCATACTATACCAACAGTTTCCGTGTGTCTCTATCCAGCTTTTCATGTCGTCCTGTGTCCGTCCTACACAAGCTGCACTGTATCGAATTACAGCAAACACCGATGAATTGATGGCTTTGAGCACGTTGCTACCATTCGGTTTAGATTTTAGGAACTGTTTGAGTCTCCTTATATACACCGGTTCCGTGTTCTCTTTTATTTCATTGCAAAGCATCGTATCAAGTTCAAGCACCCTTAGATTCTTCTGCATCAGGATCTCTTAAACTTTCCCATTTGGCAAAATGATGCCTTTCATGACCCCTTTCTTCTCTCGTTTAAGACTAATTACTGCACATTTGGGAATTCCAAACTCTATATCTATGTATAGTTTGAACCAAAATGTCAATTTCAGAACGTCCATAAATAACATGCGCTGATCTTAGGTCAATTTTTCTCTAGTTGGTATCCCATCGTTGTCTCTCTTAATACATGTGTCAATGGTATCGGTTATATTATGAATAGAAGTGACGAAAAGAAATCTCCTTGTGAGATACCGCGTTTGATATTGATTGTCCCTAATGGTTTCCCATCTGAAAAAATGTTGGTTTTACAACTGCGCATACGTTTTCTTATGAACTCAATTATATTTTCAGTCATCCCTACTATTTTCAACGTCTTGACTTCCCACAAATGCGGCACCATATCATAAGTTTTCTTGTAATCTATCCAAGCTACATTCAATTTTGTTTGTCTCATTTTGCAGTTCTTTAAAATACATTTATAATTCGATAGTTCGTCTTTTGTTGTTTTTGAAACAAAATAGCCTTTTCCTCTCGCCTTTTTGTTCCACTGGTAGTGAATCATTTACTTCAAGAGAGGCATATACTTTTGAACTGATTATCCCGGTCAGTGTCTTCTAAAGCAAATTCACGCAAGCAATTGGTCTATAATTTTCAACATCTGACCCTTTAGCAGGATTTTTCATTATTAAAATAGTCCTTCCTACTAAAAGCCATTCTGGTATCTGGCACAATCTGACACAATTATCAAGAGAAACAGCAAGCCTCTCATGGATTCTTGTAAAAGATCGCAACCAGTACCCATGAATTCCATCAAGTCCAGGTCCTTTCTACTTAGGAATAAACTTCATTTGCTTTCTCAAATGTTCAACAGAAATGTGCCTATTCTCTTGTGTCATTCCAGTCTTTAACTCTAGCGACCCACTAAGCGTCAACCTTGTGAGAAGTCTCTCTTGGCCATGTACTTGACCAAAATTTGTAGCTTCTTGAGGGTTAGCAGCCACTGTTTTGGTTTTTCCTCCTTCCAGACTTCTAAATCACCGCAACTGGTTTGTTTTTAATAACTTGTTGTTAAACTGCTGGACTTCGTCATTATTCCGCCTCAGCTTGGAAGCTTTTGCCATAATAATCTGCTGCTTTATCTCCTCCGTGATGGTTTTAAACCCCTTGGCTTTCAGTTTGTATCGTCTATCCAGTTCTACTTTCATTCCTTGTTTGCATTTTTCCACTGTCCTTTGAACCATGTCTGAATTCGACCTAGACCTTTTCTTCATCTATTCGGACCACCTTCAATTCTCCTTCTCCAATACGTTTTTTTTTGTTTCATTTTTGGTTATTTCAGCCCTACCATTCCCCTAACCAATACAGATCCCGCCTGCAAAATGTCTCTGACATCTGTTATTCTTTCCTGTGACACCCTATTAATTACCCTGTTCACTTTATTTGTCGCATTCCTTAACTTTGTCTGGTCAACATTCTTGCAATTAAGAATCTTTCCCTTTTCAGTACTTCCCGTAAATTCTTCCGGTATATTCAGCAAATTTAATTCGTCGTCTGTTATTTCCGCACTGGAAATCTCACTATTATTAAGTAACCTATCCCTCTCGTTTTGAACTATTTTATTATCTATCGATCTCAATAATGTCATTTCGACTTTCTTCTATCTTTTAACACATTTGAAGACATTTCTGGAAATGCTTTAACAGAATCAGATTCAAGCAGGATTCCAGCATAGTCAATGCCACTGGCTGATGCACTGTACGATTGGCTGTCTACTATCCTCCTCTTGATCAATTCTATTTCAAGTGGCGTAAGTCATCCTTTCTAATTCCTCCTGTATGACCATCCAATTTCGCTCTCAGTTTATATTCCATTGCAAACGTGTGCTCTTCCTCGTTCCACTTTCTTTTCACACAAACAGATCTCTTCGCCGATTTCCTACCAATGTAATAATTTACTATTTTTGATTTGGGTAAACTTGATACTCCAGTGACAGAAGTGCTGCTTGTTTGAACTCCTGACCAGGAGGGCTCCGAGTCCTGCACGAAAGGTGCATTCCTCCCCAGATTCAATTCATTTGTATTTGTATTCAACATAAGAGTGAGTTGTATTTGTGGAGGTTTCATTCCTCTGTATTTTCATCGAGACATCATCTCCAGATGACTTTCAATCAAGACTAAAGAGCGCTTCACCTGCCCGCAGAACTTGAGTAGACTCGCCGGGTGTCAAAGCAGTATTTCCTTATCTCGGAGTTTGTATTCATGGTTGTAACCAACCGGTATTATTATCGAGACACAAACTCGAGAAAGATTGTCAACCGAGACAAAGAGCTCTTTCTACCCAAAACCGATGCAAACGCTTAGTATCTTCGATGATCAAGATGACGACGATGATGTACATATTCAAACATATTTATGCATGAATTAATATAAACATACGATCTGCCTGTCGGAGAATCCCTGTTTTGTCCTTGGCATGGATTCAAACGGCAAAACCGTTACAAACACCAAGTATCCCGGACGGTCACGACTACGACGACGACGTACACATTTAAACATATTTATACGTAAAAAATATAAACAAATCAATCAAATACGCTATACCTGTCGAGGAATCCCCATTATTATTATTATTATTATTATTATTATTATTATTATTATTATTATTATTATTATTATTATTATTATTATTATTATTATAACCGAAATTTTAATTTGAACTTGAAATTCATGGTTAAACAAGGAATTGTCTTACACATGTACGGATGTTTTATGTTATTTTATGTTTCTGTCTTTGTGTACATTTTTCCGGCCAAAAGCGACAGCAGCGGCGGAGTTTAAAAAATAGCAAACGAAACAAGTAAGAGTTTCTAACCTATATTTTAATTTGAACCTGAAATTCATGGTTAAACAAGGAATTGTCTTACACATGTTCGGATGTTTTAGTTTTCTGTTTTTGTGTACATTTTTCTGGTCATCATCAACATCAGCGGCGGAGTTTTAAGAAATAGAAGAGGGGGGAAGAAGCGTTTAAACTGAAATTAGAATTTAAAAATTGAATTCTCGATTAAACGAGAAATTGTCTTTCACATGTTTGGATGCTTTATGTTTCTGTTTTTGTGTACATTTTTCTGGCCAAAAGCAACATCGGCAGAGGAGTTTTAAAAAAATGAACAAAGTAAGCTTTCCTAACTGAAATTATTATTATTATTATTATTATTATTATTATTATTATTATTATTATTGTCGTTGTTCTTCTACTTATTATTATTTTTTTATTTTTATTATTATCATTATCATTATTATTATTATCATTATTATTATTTAAAAAATTACTTTATTGGTTATTACTATTATCACTAATATTATTACTAGTAGTAGTAGTGGTGGTGGTGGTGGTTGTAGTAGTGGTGGTATGTTTTTATTATTACTGTAGCTGTAATGGTAGGTGTTGTTTTGTGCTGTCATTGCTATTGTTGTTTTTGCTGTTAATATACTTGCTACCGATATTAGTGTTGCTATTATCATTGTAGATTTTATTTCTATTGTTGTTGGTGGTGGTAATGGGAATAGTGGTGGTGATGGAGGAAAAAGTTCGGGAGGGGATCTTTGACCTTGGTGGGGAACCCTCCTAGAGATAATGTCTCGATAAAACTATCGGTGGTGGTGTAACCTTAAATTCACTAACCCCATTTATGGGACAATATCAAATCAAAATATTGAAAATAACGACGTGAATGAGGCTAGAACATCTTGTGATGGTCTCACGTCAGGTAGGTATCCCACTGGTCAACAGGGTGGGTCCTGTCGTCATCATACAACTGTTCGAAATTCTGAGGGTGTGGCTGGATATAGGGGAAGTGAGAATTGCCAGAGAGGGTCCTAAGACAGAAGGGAGTTGGCACAGGAAATGTAAAAAAAAAAAAAAAAACATGGACGGATGAGGAAAGCAGAGTACCGTTGAAATGCTTTGTAAGAAGTGGAATTACCAAATCTGGTGGATATATCCGAAAGTTGAAGAGAAAATGGGAATCGAGAGGAGGAGCTAGAAGTGTCGCGAGTTTGGTATCCCAGTTAAAACAAATTAAAAAAATAACAACCTACTTTCAGTGATTGCAAGAGAAGAGATTGAATGGATGGTTAGGAATGAAATGAATAACGCAAGTAAAATTGATGAAACTAGCTCTGATGAAAGAACTGAGAGAGAGGAAATGCAGAAGGGAAATGTAAGCGATGATGGGAGGCGGACAAATGAGGAGATATGGAATCCTATGGTTAGGGGAAGTAATGAGCGAGAGTTTGAAGGATCTAAGGCAGATAAGATCATTGACTCTGAGACAATGGAGCCAGTGAAAGGAGCAGATGTATGGAGAATTGGTGAGTAGGTTCGAACTTTGACTTCTGTAGAAAAAGAAGTACTTCAGAAGTTAAGAGAGGTTCTTCTTAGAGACGATATCATAGAGATTCAAAGTATGAAGAGTAGTGATAGGCGAAAGGTAAAAAACGAGGTAAAAATAATTCTAGGAGTAATTCACAACATCATAAGAAAGAACATATCGATTACGGAACTTAACACGCTTCTGTATACAGTGTCATACGTTACTGCGAATCGTCTTGGCTTATTACAGACGAAAAAGGGTGAAATGAAGGATAGAAGGCCACACTGGCAGAGGCGGCTTGAAGAAAGTATTAAACAGTGGCGGAAAGACATTGGTAGAATCGAAGAAATAAGAAAAGGAGTTAAATTAGGACAGAAAGCCAAGGACGAGCGTGAAAGGAGGTATAGATTTCTGAAAAAAAAACGAACGGTGAAGGTTCTAACAATGTTGAAAGAGAAGGTCCACACTGGTGGTATGAAAATTAGAAACTTTGTTGGTAAAAGTGTTGCATTTCGGCAGAACAACCTTTTCCGGAACAATCAGTCTCAGCTGTATAAAGAATTAAATGGTAGTAAACAGGCGGGAAATAACAACACTCCAAATGCAAAAGATGCAAGGAAGTTCTGGAGTGGGATTTGGTCTGTCGAAGAGCGATATAATGAGAAGGCTAGCTTGTTGGGAGAGGTCAAAGAAAGGCTATCAGAAATGCAGCAGATGAAGAACGTTGAGATAACCATCGATGACGGTAAGGCTGGCATACGAAGGATGACAAACTGGAAGGCACCCGGTCCAGATGTAGTGATGGGCTTCTGGTTTAAACAGTTTCCATGGCTTTATCCGCCTATAGCTGCTGCTTTGCAAAGGGTTGTAGAGTCGGGAGATGTCCCTGATTGGCTTGTGAAGGGAAGAACAGCACTGATTAGGAAAGATCTTGCAAAAGGAACAGATGACAATAATCATAGGTCAATTACATGTCTGCCATTGATGTGGAAAAAATTTATAAACTTCTTGAGGGTAATGGTGTTTTTCCTGACGAACAAAAGAGGTGCCGGAAAGAGTCGAGAGGTACAAAAGAGCAACTACTAATTGATAAAGCAATAATGCAGGATGCGAAGAAGAAGAAGAGGAATCTGAGCGTAGCATGGGTCGATTACAGAAAGGCTTATGACATGGTTCCTCATTCATGGATACGTGAAACACTATTGATGATGAAGGTTGCTGAGAATGTGGTAGGGCTTTTGGAGACAAGTAGGGCTCAATGGAAAACGGTGCTGACAGCAAACAGAGAGGAGATGGGGCAGGTTGGCATTAAACGTGGGATATTTGAAGGAGATTCGTTATCGCCACTTCTTTTTGTAATGATAATGATGCCACTGAGCATCCTCTTGAAGAGAGAAAAACTGGGGTATAACTTTGGATCTGGTGACAGACGCCTCAACCATTTACTGTTTATGGATGATTTGAAAATATTCGGTAGAAATGAAAAGGACATGGAGAGACTGGTGGAACTTGTGGGGACATACTCAGAAGACATTGGAATGGATTTGGGGATTAGTAAAGGCGTGGTGCTGGTGATGAAAAGAGGAGTAAAGGTTCATTCGAATGGAATAGTGCTGCCAAATGGAGAAATCATGACAGAAATAGAAAATACAGGATATAAGTATTTGGGAATGCTGGAGGGTGTAGGCATCATGAACAGAGAAATGAAGGAAAAAGTCAGGAAGGAGTATCTTAGAAGAGTGAAACTAATTGCAAACTTGAAACTGTATGGAGGAAACCTAATGAAAGCAGTAAATGCTTGGGCACTCAGTGTTTTGAGATGCATTCCGGGAATTTTAGAATGGTCTGACAAGGATTTTCATGCCATGGATATCAAAAGAAGAAAAGTTTTAGCAATGTTTGGCATATTTCACATTCGAAGTAGCGTAGCAAGGCTGTATCAAAAGGAAAGATGTTGGGAGAGGATTGAAAAGTGTAAAAGATTGTGTTAGAACTGAGGAGATGTCGTTGAAGGAGCATGTGGTTAGAAGTGAGTAGTAGATGCTTAAAGTTGTGGCTAAAGAAGTGGAGGTATGTGAGACCAAGGCTGATTATGTGAAACGTATGGATAGAGAAAGGGTAGAGGAACTGACTAGGAAGAAAATGCATGGAAGGTTTTTCCAGGATATAGCAGAAGTGGCTGATGAAAGATCATGGCAATGGCTTAGAGCTGGGTATTTGGCTACGAGTACTGAAGCTTTTGTTTGTGCAGCACAGGAGCAGGCATTAGGAACACGATTGTTAAAAAACGTGGTTCTAGGAGAGGAAGTTGCTGCAGAATGCCGGATTTGTAGTAAGACCTCAGAGTCAATTGCGCAGCTTGCAGCAGGGTGTAGTGGACTGGCTCAGAGAGAGAGAGAGAGAGAGAGAGAGAGAGAGAGAGAGAGAGAGAGAGAGAGAGAGAGAAAGAGAGAGTACCGCAAAAGACACGATCGCATGGGACTCCGGATATATTGGGAGGTGTGTAAGAGGATTGGGGTGAAGTTTGCTGGAAAATAGGAGGTGCCTGATGAAGTGAGAACAAGTGAGGATGCAAGGTAGAGGTATGGTGGGACAAAAGTGTCATAACGATCAAGCAATTGGAACATAATCGTCCTAAAATACCAGACAGATTGTAGACTTCTCACAACCCTGGGACAGGAATATGAGAGAGAAGGAGAATGAGAAGTGGAGCAATTATGCTCCGTTGGCCTTGGAGATAAGGCGTATACACGGGGTTAAAACACAAATAATCCCGGTCGTAGTTGGTACACTAGGAGTAGTATCAAGTCGTCTGGAAGGACAATTGGAAAAACTACAAATCCCCGATGTTTTAGGTGGCCTTCAAACCTCTGCAATTATAGGTACCACCAACATCCTTAGGAAAACCCTTGATCTTTGAAGCTCCTGGTTTGAAGCCGGGATAAAGGGAAATCCTCTAGAAATGAATCCCATCCCTTTCCAGAGAAACGTTCATAAACGAAATCAGAATTATTATTATTATTATTATTATTATTATTATTATTATTATTATTATTATTATTATTATTATTATTATTATCATCATCATTATTTTTATTATCAGTATTATTATGATTATCATTATTATTAATGCCATTATTATTATCACTATTTTTGCCATTATTATTAATATCATTATTAATATTATTATTACAATTATTATTATTATTGTTGTTATATTATTATTATCATCATTATTATTAATATTGTTATATTATTATCAGTATTATTATTGTTGTTATATTATTATTATCATTATTATTATTAATATTGTTATATTATTATTATCATTATTATTATTAATATTGTTATATTATTATTATCATTATTATTATTAATATTGTTATATTATTATTATCATTATTATTATTATCATTATTATCATTATTATTATCATTATTATTCTTCTTATTATTATTATTTCCCTTTTCATTATCTTCTTCTCATTCTTTTCTTTATTTTTTGTCTTCTTTTCCTCTTCCCCATTCTTGTTTACTTTATTTTTCTCCTACACCTCCTTTTCTTCGTCTACTTCGCATTCTCCTACATTGTATTGTTCCTTCTTGTCCTTGTTTTTCTTGTTGCTATTTTGCCTGTTTCCTTCCTCTCTCCTTCTTGAAATGGAGCAGGTGGTTTTTCATATTTGGCGACTGCAGTTTAAGATCCTCGAGGCACACGCTATCGCGGCAACGCACATCCAAGCGCACACACATATACGTATGCGTGCATAATTACATAAGTGTATAGATGTACACTTCTATATATGTCTACACATATAGCTTTTATATAGATTAATATACAGATAGGTTTTATATAGATTAATGCACATATATCTTTTATATAGATTAATACACATATATCTTTTATATAGATTAATATACAGATAACTTTTATGTAGATTAGTACACATATAGCAACACTAAATACAATCGAATACTCAGGCATATATATATATATGTATATATGTATATCCATATTTATATATATGAATATATATGCATCTATACATAGATATACATATATATACATACATATATATGTGCATATATATATGTATATATGTTATATAATTCTTATTAGAAGAGGACTGATGTTATTTGTTGCGAGTCTTAGTGAGAGATTACAGTTTTAAGAGTGTTCATGTGTTGTGATCATGTGTTGAGATGTTCATGTTGTAAGAGATGGAGACATAAACAGGTATATATAAAGAGAGAGACATTTCGGTATGTATAATAGACAGTGTACAGTTTACAACAAGATAACCAATTCAATGAGAGGAAGTTCATGAATATCTTGATAGATAGACCGAGAGATCGTGCGTTTGACATTTACGTTTTGACAGTTGAGCATATAATATAAACACGTTACCTTTCTCGTTGTAATGATGAACACAGAAGACGCAGATACACAAAGATGATGACGTCCTTTATTTCATGACCGGTCCATGATTTCGCGTGAGGAATTCAAAGTTTCTTCACATGGTTATTTCTAAAACCCTCTCACTTCTAGAGGGTGTTTTGATTTTGACGGAGAATCGGTCTGAACCTCTCTGCTTCTCTCTAACTCTTCTCCCAGACTCCCCGATTGCATCAAAAAACTCTACCTATATTGAGAACTCGTCACGTCATCGCATGATTAAACATGTGCTCATAAAGCACGTTAGATGACATGCGCCACGTTGCCAAACTTGACATGACCCCGAGTGCAATAACCTATTTTTCAAATAACATTTTTACAAAATATGTTTACAATTTCAATTGACGATTAAATTCCTCTACAGAATCAAATTTCATTATTACATTCCTTTTCCATATACAGATATGTAAGCTAAACAATTGCAATTCCTTATTTCAATAACATTCTGTATTTATTTTAACTTATGATTGGAATTTTCAATTCCAAATCTAGCTTCGCAAGTTCGAATCCTTGACTACCTATTTCATATTTACATTTAATTAATTCCCTATTTTTTTACTTACATGAAAAGGGGACAGCCCTTTTATCATGTAACATATATACATATATATATATACAAATATATATACATACATATATATATTTATATATATACATATATAAATATATATGTATGTATATATATATATATATTTATATATGTACATATATAAATATACAAATATATATACATATATATATTTATATATGTATATATAAATATATATATGTATATAAATATATATATGTATGTATATATATTTGTATATATATGTATATATGTTACATGATAAAAGGGCTGTCCCCTTTTCATGTAAGTAAAAAATAGGGAATTAGTTAAATGTAAATATGAAATAGGATAGTCAAGGATTCGAACGTGCGAAGCTAGATTTGGAATTGATATATATATATATATATATATATATATATATATACTTACATTCATATACATGAACACATGGCATACAGGGTTTTATCAAGAATGTTATATGAGCGCCAGCATTTGCCACCAGTTTCTCTAGCCAACTGGCAACAGTATCATCTGATGTAACAGGTATTTCGTTTTTGCATTCTTTGTTTTTATTAATGATTAAACTACCAAAGCTAGGTTTTAATAAGAAGTTGAGATTAGCACTTTAATACACCAATTCTTTCTACTTTGTCAGAAACTATGGAATGTGACAAGATGTTGTTTGGAGGTCGGCTGTTGTATTGAATTGATGGTATTTTAAAATTTTTCAATTCTCTCATTAAAATTGATTCAACAGGTTCAAATATATTGAACTAAGAAAACAATATATTTCCAAAAGTGCCCAATATGTGTATAGAGTTTTATAATTAAAACAATAAAAACATCAGAAGAAATCATGCTCAAATGTATCTACGTTCTATCTCTGATGTTAAACCCTTGACGGGATGACTAACGTTGTCGAAACCTAGATTAATCCGCGTAGGTATTTTTCTGATTTTTTATATAATTTTACACACACACACACACACACACACACACACACACACACACACACATATCTATCTATCTATCTATCTATCTATCTATCTATCTATCTATCTCTCTCTCTCTATCTCTCTCTCTCACTCTCTCTCTCTCTCTATGTCCGTGCATATATATGCATATATATGCATATTTGCATACATATATCTCTATATATAGTCTAAATAGGATTGGAGTATTTTATAAAGAATACTGAAATGAAACTGAGAAAATGCAGTTTAAATACCTAGTATTACCAACTAAATTTAATATATCACATACTTAGAATTTACATAAACTGAGTTTTCACTAAAAAGTCCACAATTACTAAATGGATTTCATTCATATTACAATAAAAAAAGAAATGTAATATAAAGTGTTTGATAGAAAGTGGCGATCATCAACTGTTTACCATGTATCTGTTTCGGAGAATTAAAAACAGAAATGTAAATAGAATCCCAATACTATTCTACTTATATGTAAATAAATAATATAAAGTATATAAATAAATAAATCAACAATAATAAAAAGTATTATTTTCAGAAGTATTCTGTGATATGTTAAGACAATGACTTAAGATTTAATCCACGGGATGTTGTCAGCATTTTTTTTCTTTTCTTTTTTTTTTTTTTGAAAATTGAGATTTGTTTGATGAGGACTCGTCTAAATTTCTATCAATAAATATATTTATTTTTTTAAAAATCTGCATTTTATTTGATTTCTGAACCGTTGTATTTTTCAAACGTCAGTGCACTAAAGCATTGGAAATTCTTGTGATGGTTTTACAGTGGGTCAACTAAGACAATGGTGTTCCTCATGAAATCAAAGCTAGACATAAAGTCGGTTTTAATATGGAAAAATTTCGCTCTCCAAAAGGGATCATTCTGGATTGGAGCAAAACTAAAAATAACCTCAGGTTCGAAGGGGTTATCTCTCCCTGACAGAAAAGACTAAGTGCAACATGAAAATAGATACTACATTTTTCTCCTAGACAAATGGCCAAAGTAGGTGCAGTTATGGTTTGTTCTGGATATTTATCTCTCTCCCACGACGAGAAAATGTGGCACAAGGGTTGAACAGTGGGGTTCTAAGAACCAGCGCCACAGAGAGGGGAACTCTGTTCTAAAAAATGTCTGGGCAGCCTTGTCAGCATTCTGTGGTAGAGGCACCTAAGGAAATTAGCAATAAACTAATACATTCTCAAAGTGAGAAGGTAAAGCTTGGGAGGTTAGACCTCCTAGAACTGCACAGGGTCAGCAACATACAAGGAAACGGCGATATTGGTGCCGAGGGAAAAAATTCCCCGGCTTATCCAGAATTAATGTTAGTTTTATCATTAAGATATCTATTAGATGGGACGAAACCTTGCAGAATATGACGCTTTGTATAAAGAGCATGGCTTGCATGTGTGTGTGTGTGGGGGGTGCTTAATTATTGGAGTGTACTGAGAATGCGTGTGCACTGTTTAAAGAATGACGGCAAAATATTTCATGAACGAACGAAACTCCTTTTTACAAATGTTATCACCCGTCGACCCTAACACTCCCTCTAGACGCACCCATGAATGTTGAGGAGGGGGCGTTGTGCAGGTTTTCTAAAGAAACGAGTATTTAGAGATCTATGCTTCACTGACCGACCACCAGAACACTGAATTCTTTATTTGAATTTATTTATAAAAAGGAACTTCTTTACAGAATGGAATCTCATAAAATGGAGGGGTGAGTTTGGGCGTGGAACAATTCTTTATATATATAGTATAAAAATGCACTTATTACAAGTACATTACACAGAAATATTTGTGTTTGATTCCGGGTTAGGGGTATCATTAAACTATTAACCTTATGATTTCCCTCGCAAATGTAACATAAACGTTCATGTGTAGCTTACTTGCCATTTGTATATTTTATACTACTAAGATCAACTCATATATTAAAGTAAATACTGAAAAAATACGTACATAACATTTTATTTTATAACTAGCAAGGCCAATGTCTCGGCGTTGCCTGGGGAAAAACAATTTAATATATAAAAAAAATATATCAGAGTATTGATTCTGAAAAAAAATTACATGCAGAAAAAGAACTCATTCCACTATAAATAATTTAGACGATTAAAATAGAATGTTCCATGTTGTGACATTAACCCAGTAAAATATCAAATAATGATTACGGCCAGTAAAAAGAAACGTAAGAAGTTAAATGAATAAAAATAATCATAGAAGAACCTATTTTATTGTAAATCATTTAGGTGATTAAAATAAGATTTGTTAATCAAACAAAATAGATTTCTTTATTTTATTTGAAAATTTAAAAAGCTGTTGTTATATAATATTTTATTGAATGATTTAAACTTATTTTTTGTTTTGTTTCTGAGATTTTCGTTATAAAAATAACATATTAAAAAAAGTGTGTGTGTGTGTTTTTTTTTACCATTTCATTCTTTTCATTTTGTTATTGCTACTAACCCGAAGGTTCCGCTCCTAATGGAAAGAAATACACATGCCCGATGACATTGATAGTTGAAAGTCTGAATTGATGTGTAGCGTATTTAGCGCGAATTTAGAAAAGAGAAATTTGGTCACATTTTTTAAAACATTACTTTGTATGTTTACTTTGAAAGTTTCGAAAATCGAATAATGTTACATATTTTACGTGTACATTTCTGTATACGATGGACCGTCGTTAAAACAAAAGAAATAGAACAAAAGTTAAAACAAAAGAAATAGAACAAAAGTTAAAACAAAAGAAATAGAACAAAAGTTAAAACAAAAGAAATAGAACAAAAGTTAAAACAAAAGAAATAGAACAAAAGTTAAAACAAAAGAAATAGAACAAAAGTTAAAACAAAAGAAATAGAACAAAAGTTAAAACAAAAGAAATAGAACAAAAGTTAAAACAAAAGAAATAGAACAAAAGTTAAAACAAAAGAAATAGAACAAAAGTTAAAACAAAAGAAATAGAACAAAAGTTAAAACAAAAGAAATAGAACAAAAGTTAAAACAAAAGAAATAGAACAAAAGTTAAAACAAAAGAAATAGAACAAAAGTTAAAACAAAAGAAATAGAACAAAAGTTAAAACAAAAGAAATAGAACAAAAGTTAAAACAAAAGAAATAGAACAAAAGTTAAAACAAAAGAAATAGAACAAAAGTTAAAACAAAAGAAATAGAACAAAAGTTAAAACAAAAGAAATAGAACAAAAGTTAAAACAAAAGAAATAGAACAAAAGTTAAAACAAAAGAAATAGAACAAAAGTTAAAACAAAAGAAATAGAACAAAAGTTAAAACAAAAGAAATAGAACAAAAGTTAAAACAAAAGAAATAGAACAAAAGTTAAAACAAAAGAAATAGAACAAAAGTTAAAACAAAAGAAATAGAACAAAAGTTAAAACAAAAGAAATAGAACAAAAGTTAAAACAAAAGAAATAGAACAAAAGTTAAAACAAAAGAAATAGAACAAAAGTTAAAACAAAAGAAATAGAACAAAAGTTAAAACAAAAGAAATAGAACAAAAGTTAAAACAAAAGAAATAGAACAAAAGTTAAAACAAAAGAAATAGAACAAAAGTTAAAACAAAAGAAATAGAACAAAAGTTAAAACAAAAGAAATAGAACAAAAGTTAAAACAAAAGAAATAGAACAAAAGTTAAAACAAAAGAAATAGAACAAAAGTTAAAACAAAAGAAATAGAACAAAAGTTAAAACAAAAGAAATAGAACAAAAGTTAAAACAAAAGAAATAGAACAAAAGTTAAAACAAAAGAAATAGAACAAAAGTTAAAACAAAAGAAATAGAACAAAAGTTAAAACAAAAGAAATAGAACAAAAGTTAAAACAAAAGAAATAGAACAAAAGTTAAAACAAAAGAAATAGAACAAAAGTTAAAACAAAAGAAATAGAACAAAAGTTAAAACAAAAGAAATAGAACAAAAGTTAAAACAAAAGAAATAGAACAAAAGTTAAAACAAAAGAAATAGAACAAAAGTTAAAACAAAAGAAATAGAACAAAAGTTAAAACAAAAGAAATAGAACAAAAGTTAAAACAAAAGAAATAGAACAAAAGTTAAAACAAAAGAAATAGAACAAAAGTTAAAACAAAAGAAATAGAACAAAAGTTAAAACAAAAGAAATAGAACAAAAGTTAAAACAAAAGAAATAGAACAAAAGGTCTAAGAAATCAAAGAAAATGACATTATAATAATTGAATAAAAATTATTTAACATTCAATTTTCTAAATATTCAAATGACATTATCATCGTCGTATCGGGCGGACCATATTAATTCTTTCCCGCCACAAGTCTCTATTTTGCATGCCCTTTCTTCTCTTTAAATCTAACCTGCTGGCCTTAACGTAGCGGAGAAGTGGAAACGGGGTCGTACTGAGGCGATGTTGCCTGCGATTAGAATCCCTATCAAGACATACCATGACGAACAGACTCGACAGCGGCAGTCAATGACTAAACCTCGGCCAACTGTAGCAGGTAATGGTGAAATCCTGAATTTGCGACAGGATGTGAATTTGCGGCAAATTAATTTCCTCTATGTTTGAGATAGCTGCACGTCCTCTATTATTAGGGACATTAGGATTTCTGTGCCTCAATCTATAATGATTTCTCCTTCAATGACAGTGGAAAGCTTCACAAATATTGTTGGGTCAAATTCATTGAAGGAGAAACCTTTCTAGATTGAGGCAACTGTTATTGTTTTCCCATCGAGTGGACTTTTATTGTGAGCACAGAAATCCTAATGTCCTCAATTGCTGTTCGTTTTATTTTACGCTAAAGTGTAGTATCTGTTCTAATACTATACTTAATTTTTACTCCTCGATCAGTGAGGAAGGAAGTATTCTAGATTGTGGCAATGTTTACTTTTGTTCAAACTCGGAGTTCCTCTTTTTGTGATAGAGATTTTGCCCCATCAAAGAAAAAAATGACATTGTTGTTAACTTTTCCTGTGTGTGAAGACAAGAAAATAGGATATGAGATGAAAATAGGACTGAGATGAAATTTGCTACATTTGAACAATAGCAGAAACTCACTGTGATGAGAGCGGACAGCAGAAGATATTGTTGTTTAGAAGAAACAGATTACCTTATAACTTTATATAATCGTGTTTATCGACTGTTTTCATTTGGAGATCGTCCATTTTAGGTCTTCAAATAATGTCAGGCCATCAGGAGAGAATACGAACCGTTTTGATGGACTTCATCCCACTGATGTGAAGTTCCATTATTTGAATTGTATTTAAATCAAATGAACTCTTAATATAATAAAAACTGAATGATTAATGACTTAGCGTTTCCCGTGTTGTTCTAACTCTGCCATGGTGTGGAGGCAAGTAAATAGGAATAAGATAGTAAATTGTAAAAGTGCAAAATAAAAAATGGAAAAACGTCAAATAACAACAGTGAATACAATATGTGAATCAGGAAAAACTGTTAATTTTAACTTGACAGTAGGAATAACAAACATTTGATGTAGTTTCGTTATTAAGATAATCGTTAATATTGATTTCGACCAAAATTGTGGAATGCAATGTGATGTTCCTTTATTTACCGATTGTAGTCGTGACAGTAGGAATGACGAAACTAAAACTGAGGAAGCGTTCGATCTTAAAATATAGATTTGGGTTTATATATAAAGAAATAAAGTATTTGTTAAAATTAATAATTTTACAAAAAAATTATTATTATTATTATTATTATTATTATTATTATTATGATAATTATTATTATTATTATTATTATTATTATTATTATTATTATTATTATTATTATTATTATTATTATTATTATAGTAGAACATTATTTTAGAGAATGAATGCGTTTGAATGAATGATGAAATAGGAGACGTTATTTTGTAGTTTCTCTTTTGGTTTTCGTTAATTGTATTCGATTAAAACAGAATAAACAGAATAAATTGTGACCAATTAAAACAACGTAAAATTAGTTTGAGGGAACGACCGTTATTTAATTAATGATGGTTTAATGGATGATTGACAATCGCACTAATGTAATAAATGAAGCAATAATAGACGTATTAATTATTAATTATTAATTATTAATTAAGGTTATGTGGAGTAATTCTAAAAATGAAGTTACTCACTGCTGATCACCGCGGTGTAGTAGCTAAACAAAACAGAGTCTTCGAGTCGCCCTAAACTATAGTTGGACACTTAACGTATTATTATTATTATTATTATTATTATTATTATTATTATTATCATTATTATTATTATTATTGTTGTTGTTGTTATTATTATTATTATTAGTAGTAGTAGTAGTATTATTATTGTTATTATTATTATTATTAGTATTATTATTATTATTATTATTATTGTTATTATTATTTATTATTGTTATTATTATTATTATTATTATAATTAGTACTATTATTGTTATTATTATTATTGTTATTATTATTAGTAGTATTATTATTATAATTGTTATTATTATTATTATTTATTATTGTTATTATTATTATTAGTATCATTATTATTATTAGTATTATTATTATTATTATTATTATTAGTAGTAGTAGTAGTAGTAGTAGTATTGTTATTATTATTGTTATTATTATTTATTATTGTTATTATTATTATTATTTTATTATTAGTATTATTATTAGTATTATTATTAGTATTATTATTATTATTATTATTGTTATTATTATTAGTAGTAGTATTATTATTGTTATTATTATTATTGTTATTGTTATTATTATTATTATTAGTAGTAGTAGTAGTATTGTTATTATTATTATTATTGTTATTGTTATTATTATTATTATTAGTAGTAGTAGTAGTAGTATTATTGTTATTATTACTATTAGTAGTAGTAGTATTGTTATTATTATTATTAGTAGTATTAGTATTATTATTATTAGTAGTAGTATTATTGTTATTATTATTAGTATTATTATTATTATTAGTATTATTATTGTTATTATTATTATTACAATTATTATTATTATTATTATTAGTAGTAGTAGTAGTAGTAGTATTGTTATTATTATTGTTATTATTATTATTATTATTTTTATTATTATTATTAGTAGTAGTAGTAGTAGTAGTATTGTTATTATTATTGTTATTATTATTAGTATTATTATTATTAGTAATCGTAGTAGTATTGTTATTATTATTATTATTAGTATTATTATTATTATTATTATTATTATTATTATTATTATTGTTATTATTATTCTTCATTATACTTTATTATAATTTCTCACGCGAGTCATTGTTAGTAATCGTTCATAGGAAGGAACTTCTGGAGTCTGAGTTATAAAACTCATTCCCAGATGAAAACTCATTCCCAGATGAAAACTCATTCCCAGATGAAAACTCATTCCCATATGAAAACTCATTCCCAGATGAAAACTCATACCCAGATTTGCAGTATTTCTGTTGCAAATTACTTTGCGCTTTTGGAACAGCCATAACCCACTGATTTCTCGAAGTTTTTTAATTTCCCACTTTTCCAAATTCGAGATTTTTATTTTTTGTAAATTTTTTTGTGTAGGAAAGAAATCTTTCAAACCGAAAATGCATGTTGCGTGCTGATTGGAGATATTTCAACATGGCCGCAGAACAGCCATGTTGAAATCTTCTCAACACAGCACGTTAACTAGTTGTAAACACATCGAGACATTTTTAAATTAGTCCTGAGTTTGGGTAAGGAAACACACATGATATTTTTTTATGAAATTAAATTAAACGTGCCATTTTTTTATGAAATTAAATTAAACGTGCCATTTTTTATGAAATTAAATTAAACGTGCCATTTTTTATGAAATTAAATTAAACGTGCCATTTTTTATAAAATTAATTTAAACCTGCCATTTTTTTATGAAATTAAATTAAACGTGCCATTTTTTTAATGAAATTAAATTAAACGTGCCATTTTTTATGAAATTAAATTAAACGTGCTATTTTTTTATGAAATTAAATTAAACGTGCCATTTTTTATGAAATTAAATTAAACCTGCCATTTTTTATGAAATTAATTTAAACCTGCCATTTTTTTTATGAAATTAAATTAAACGTGCCATTTTTTTGCACTGATTGTGGCATGCAATGTGATATTGCTTTATTCTTCGCATGTAATCGTGACGATTGGAATGACGAAACTAAAATTGAGGAAGTGTTCGATCTGTATTATTTTTCAAATTAGTCGTTTTTAGATGAGTGAGGTATTTGAAGATTGAAAAAAAACTCTTATTCCTCTTAACCCAAACAACTAAGAATTAAAACACTACTATTTAGGACCATCTGTACATGAACACTGTGTAGGGTGTTGAGCAGCGAGATGTCTGTTCACACTGTACCTGAATTCCTGCGTGTTAGTAAAGCAAATGGAACAAAAGGAAGGAATTAAAAATCTAGCAATTCATGGGAAGAAATTATTAGAGTAGGAGGACTCCCAGCATCTAATAACCTCAATAGTGAAGGGGTGGGATTTTGCTGCTTGTTAAGTTGGTCGTAGGTATTCACAGGTGCTACGAGTTCATTAGAATACTTGTAAAACAGGCACAGGGATGCAAATAGCGGTGATGATACAGAAGGTAGAGTTTGGTTGATAGTGCGATTTTTACTAGGTTGGATATTTGGGGGGGGGGCTATTTAAGAGAGAAGGACTAGTTGTAGATGCAATATCTCCAATGCAGGAATAATACAATTGGTACATGCGTTATATAGAGATACATGATACATTCAAGTGTGATTACTTTTACTGTTTTTCTTTGCAGCAGATTTAGCAATGTCTTCTATGTATTTATTCTAATTCATGTTGCCTGTGAATATTAAGCTGAGGAGTTTAAACAAAGATTTCTTGGGTAACGTATTATTAGTCAGGACAATCGGCGGTTGAGAAAGTTTCTTGTATTTGTTAAAGGTTGGAATCTTAGTCTGAACAACATTAAATGATGCCATCCTCATCCCACTACAGATTGGAAGTCACTCTCTAAGGTTTCGTTCATTGTCGTTAATCTGTATACACTCGTTTTCCGTCATGACTATTATAGAGTGTTGTTTTATCAGCAAATATTATCATCTTGGACATAATTGACATCAGAGAGGTCGTTTATGAATATCTATTAGGTTGGTGCAAAAATAATGTTTTTTGACGTTCAACTATATATTTAAAAACGACATTATTTTTCCACCAACCTGATAGAATAATAAAGGTCCAAAGATCGATCCATGAAGCACACCCACATTTATATCATGTCTTTTGACGTATAACCATCGAGAAAAGTCTAAATGTTGCTCTTTTATAAGAAGCTTTTTACTATATAAATTGTTAGTCTAATGTTCTCGTGTGATTTAATATTTATTTTAAAATTTAGAACAAATAAGTTTGCGGAGAAAAAAAAAACTATTTTATTAAAAAGCCATTAATTGCAATCGTTTTTTGTGATAATGTTTTTTTGAAGTAAATTCCCCTAAAGTCAATGTTTCGCAAGGCAGTTGTTCATATCAGCAGCAACCGTCGTGACTTGACTTGTCGAGCGGATGCAGGTTTGGCGTTCGTTACGAAATGCAACTGTAATTAGAAACCGGTCGATGACAAGAACAAAACAAGACAAAAAAAAAACAAAAAAAAAAACACAAGATTTTCGAAAGAAAAACGTGCTTCTAAACAAAACGACAGGGAATCTTCGTTTTACATGCAGCGGGGGGTTAGGGGGTCTTTTTTTTTTGTTTTGTTTCTACTTTGTTAAAACTCCATCTAACATTGTTTTTATTTTTCCCTTCTTTTTGTCTTTTAAATGATCGTGATTTATTGTAACGTTTTCTATATAAAGAAAAACAGTAGATGTATGTGTATATGCCTATCTGTATGTAAATATTTAACTGATAAACTTTTTAACTACTGGTCACATAGAACTTGCATTAACAGGAAATAATAACCAGTCACCAATAAAGGTTTATAACGAGTACAATCTTTGTTTGGATGGATGAATAACGCGTACAGAAATATATCGGCGAGTTGAAATTTACAGGGTGGAACAATACAATTATCGCTATTTTAGAAAAAACGACATAATTCCATTTCCGTTTGATGAAAACCGGTTTTCTATTTTGTTGCAGACCATCTATTAGTTGGCCAGTTGTGTACAAATCCCAAGAAGGAGTCTTCTACCATGTCTGACAGTGACACAATGTTTGACAAGCGATATCGGAGATGGGCCGCTGTACAACTCATGCTCTCTACCGATCCAAATTATAACATCAGGACCATTTCCAGCACTATCAAAATGCAAATCCGGACGGTTCAACGCTTGAGGGTACAGCTCAACGAAGTTTTCGGCCTACAGTTATGGTTTTTGGTGTGGTTTCAAGTGAACGCGACATTATGCTACCTCTTCGAAGTTGGTTGAAAGTCAACATCAAAGTGTATCTGGATGTGCTGAAGTGTGTGGTGACCCCCTGGTGCAATCAGGTGGCCGCTGGAAGGCCCTGGAGATGGCAGAAGGACTCGGCACCGGTCCACAAGTCTAAAGAGGCCCAGGATTGGCTTAAGAAAGAATGCTAAAACTTTGTATCCTTATCTAACTGCACCCTCCTCCCTGACCTGAATCCGCTTAACTATTTTGTTTGGTCATACGTCGAGAACATCACCAACATGACCTCCTACAACATCAAAGCTAGCCTGATTGCCGCCACTCACCGAGTATTCGCCGAGCAGCTCCCGCCGATACTTGTGGAAAAGGCATGCTTCCAGTTCCGAACACATATCGAAGCGGTGATTGAGATGAATGCGGCTACATTGAATAAATGTCAGTTCTATTACATAATCAAGTTACCTTAATTGATTTGTTTTCGATAAAATTTTAAAATAAAATTTGTAGTGTTATTTTCTTCAGGGCGAAAAATTATTGTTGGACCCTATAAACTGTTCATTTCAACTTGTCGACATATTTTTACTTCTTTCTTCGTATGTCCAAATCGAATTCATTTCTTCAAATCGTTTAATATTAAATACTTTGCCTATCAATAGTTACATCGGTAGGGAATGTGGATGGAGCGCTAATTATTTTCTTCCTGATTCTAGCAGATGACACCCAAGTCATATTTTTTTAATTTTTTAAATCACTACTATATATTAGGTACAATGTAATAATCAATAGAGAATTAACTCTGTAATAATAAATACAAAATCTGCACAAATGAAAATATATTTAAGTGTATTTAATGACCCAGCAATGCCGCCGCTCCATCCCGCTTGCCTATCAAATAAATTTCCTCCAGAACAGACTTAACATAACACTTAGGCAATGATACTGCCTACGAAGCGAAATTGATTTCGTTTCCTTTTATTTAAAAGGACTAACGGTTCTAGTATATAAAAAATTATAAAATATATTATTTCCGATTTTATTGATTGAATTAGGTAATTGTGGATGGTATGAGGAAAATATGATCATTTTAGAATTAGATAGAGCAGTGACCTTTTTTTCCAAATGTGTAAAGATTTTATTTCAGTTTTAAATGGGTCAATATATCAATACTATATATATATATATATATATATATATATATATATATATATATATATATATTCAATAGAGAATTGGCTCTTAATAATAGATACGAAATCTGCATAAATTATAATATATTTAAGCGTATTTTACAACCGGGTAAGGCCGCGCTCTCCACGCTAGTCCTTACTAAAATATTCTTCATACGAGCTTTTTTACGCCTTTTTCGCGTTTAATTCATTCTTTTTTCTTCTTCTTTTTAAATAATCAATAATGTCCTTTAATGATATAAGATATGAATTGCTATTTTTCTTGTTTTTCCTTTCATTACTGACTGTTGTTTGTATTCATCGCTGTTTTTCGTTTATTCTCATGCAGAAGATGACACAAAGAGACGTTCGGGGAGTTTTCTTGGAGATTTTAATTGGAGAAAATAGACATGAGAGAGAGAGAGAGAGAGAGAGACTACTGTCATCTTACCTAGTTTAGTACTCCTTAAACATAAGTTTTAAACTTAACGAAATAAGGGAAGCAGACGGAGAGAGATATTCGCTGAGATAACCAGCTGCATCTCGTTTATATATATATATATATATATATATATATATATATATATATATATATATATATATATATATATAAACGGAGGGAGCGCCCAACTTCGTCCTGTCCTAAAATACGCTTAAATATGATATTTTTATTTGTACAGATTTCGTATATATTATTATACACTCGTGATTTCAAAGTAAAAATAAGTATTTGAGTGCCATCAGCTAGAATCGAAACCGAAAGAACAACTGCAGCATTCAAAGCTGGTGACGTTACCACAGTACCAACGTGACACGTACATGAACTGATTAAAGATAAACTAAGATGAATGTACAAATATATCTCGATTTTTTTCAATTTTGACCCCTTAAAAACTATTTTAACCGGCTAAAGACTCATAAATCATATCCGTAAAATATTCAATCATTTGAGGCCCCTAGCGGCGCTCTGCGACTTTTAGAGTTGGAAGGGATAGAGTTTGAAAATATGAAGGCAAACAGAAGAAATAGTGAGTGTTATTATATATATATATAACACGTACAATTAGACATGCTTTTTCGTTTTTCATATGCATGTATTAATTGTTAAATTTTAGGAAATTCATTAATTTACTAAAGAAACACATTACAAACACACACACACGCGCATACACATATATATACATATATATACATATATATATATGTACATATATATATGTGTATGCGCGTGTGTGTGTGTGTGTGTGTTTGTAATGTGTTTCTTTAGTAAAATAATGAATTTCCTAAAATTTAACAATTAATACATGCATATGAAAAACGAAAAAACATGTCTAATTGCACGTGTTATTATAATATTAATATTTCGAGCAGTTCCCTACTAAATGAAAAGCCATTAGAATTTGAAAACTTAACTTCTCTCCTCAAAACCACGACGTCACTCTTCATCGTTCGACATTGTTTTTATTACCGTTTGGACTGTTGCCCTTGGACTTGCCGCCCACGTTTCATTCAACTCTAGAAATAATTCTGTTTCACAGATCTGGGTTATCATGCACTTAATATGGCCCTTGTCAAAATTCACACTAGTAAATTAATCGCTACTGACGTTATTAACAATACATTGATATTAAAAGTTCACTTTTATATTTAACAAGTAAAAACAACTTCTTCCTTTACCTTCTTTAAGAAAAGTTCATAACATTTTGTTCTAGCTAGGAATGGTGCATCCTACTAGTTACCAGACATTCGCCTACTATTTCATTCATTCCACTTGAGAGATATTTTAAAAGATTCTAACTTTCCGTTTAAATGCATTATTCTTTGTATATTTCCTGCATTTGGCCCATTGGGTGTATTTGCCAGGTAAATTTTGAAATTCATTTTTATGAGTCTGGTTGTTCCTGCAATTACTAAAATGATGAGAATCTTCTTAAGATTCGAGTTTCTTTTTATGTCGTTCTTTGTTGGATTATCATTTTCCTCGTAACTCTGTTTGCCCCAGCATCATTCGGCCACTAACTTCTAAGGTTCTTTCTTTTTCTTGTTCCAAATTACTATGTCAGCTTTAATAGTTTCCTTTTCTAGGTACCGAGCTGTGGGAATTGCATAGTTTTAGTGGATGGAATACTGTTGCCATATCTGGGCAGGAGCTGCTAAAAACTGCCTATCCTGCCTTGACAGAGTACAAAATAGACTTCGTGGCTTAGTGGGGGATGCCCTTTTCTCTACCTTGCAACCTCTCTCCCACAGAAGAGACGTTGCGAGCCTATCCTTGTTTTATCGTTATTTCCATGGCAGATGCTCGTCTGAACTCCAATCTCTGGTCCCCCCTCGCCAACCTTTCACGAAAAACACCCGTCTAGCTGAATCCACTGTGAAAAATTTCCTCCACTCTATATCTGTGCCTAAATCAAAACGCGGATTCCATGAAAAAAGCTTCTTTCTTAGAACTGCACGTCTGTGGAAGTCTGTTCCGTCTGCCTGCTTCCCACCGGACTACAACTTGGATGTCTTCAAGTCCAATGTTAACAAATTCCTAATGAACCGCCCCCTTAAGTAAACACTTCATCAAATCTCCACACTAACGTAATGTACTTGCAATAACATTTATCCTTGAGTGGCTTCCGGGCCTTGATAAGTGGTGATCACTGTGTAAAAAAAAAAGTATCCGATTGTGGATATACGACTTAATGATATTTTGCATATATTTTTAAACACGAATTCTCATTAATTCGCGATTCGTTTTTTTTTTTCTGTTTACTTATTGAGTGATTGGTTTCATTTTATTATTATGCGTAGTTCTCTTGATGCATATTGTGTACATTGTGCATGATTGCTGAGCATTTCGGAAATAAAATTTAGCACGCATAGACATATGCTGTTATATTTTTACCGGTGTCATTTTAAAGTAAATTTCGCATTATGTTTTAATTATATATAGTAATAAAATTGTTCCCTTTTTTTAGATGAGCATAAAAATGAATGTCTGTTTCCGGTGAAGCGGTATAACTCTATCATTGCATTATCAAGCTAAAAAAAAAGATCTTTATTATATCATCAGAACAATAAGGAAAAGTAAAGTGAAGACTTAAGTTTAAGTTTCTGGAAAGCGAAGAATATGGCAACTCTTTACAAATCTGATAAAGTTAAAAGGTGTGGAGAATCAAGCCTTGGTACAATCTTCGTAAATCGTGAAAATATTTGTACAGCATAGATGTGAAAATAGAAAGACACAGGAAGAAATTCTTGAAACGGGAAGGATAATGGCGGAATTCCAAGAATTGGTAAGTTTTGATCCCGTCAATGTAGAGATTTATATTGGGATATAACATTGGTGCATCAGGCAAAAGGCATATTTCAGACCACTTTCAAAAATAGATGGTCAGTAAAATAATTCCAAAAGCTGGCAAGGTCACGTTCTTCTTACATAAAATCCAAGATGGAAAATACGTAATCAGAATCAAAGCACATCCAAAATGCAAAAATACAAATATCAGAATCGATATTAGCAAAAAAAAAAAAAAAAAAAGAATAAAACAAACTTTTAGATAATTGAAGTTCAAGAGAAAAACTTAAAACACAATCAAAATAAGAAATAATATGTAATGACATAGAACAATAGAACTGAGAAAAAGCGAACAAAAATTCCAGCTATCAAATTTAAAAGCTGATTAAATAATAATTATTTAATAGTTTTCTATGAAATACTGAAAGCTGCTTTAAATGTGTGTACGGTTGTTTCCTGTCTCTTATCTATTTGCCTGCCTTGCACGAAAGATATGTAAGGCCACTCTATTTTTGGTGGTGCCTATGTAGGATTTGTTGCATGATGTGCATCTTAGTGCATATACTACATATACTACTGGAGGTGCAATTTAGATCCTTTTTATGTTGAATTTTTGTGGTGGGTTTTTGAATGTGTATGTATTTCCTTCTATTATTATGTCACACACACACACACACACACACACACATATATATACATACATATATATATATATACACATTTATTTATTTATTTATTTATTTGTTTATTATATATAAGCGAAAAAGTAACTGGATTGTGTGTATATCTGGTTATTGGGGAGGTGGTATTTTCCACTGGAGGTCTATAAATATAAAACTCTCCTATTTTTAAATCTTCGGAACAGCTTCATTGTAAACAGGTTATGATTCTTATTTCCTATTTCAAAATTTACGTTATAATTTCTTTTTTCACCGGCATATAGACAAGTTTCGTTTTATAATTTCGAATTTGCATCATAGTTGGCTTACTAAATCTGCGAACTTTGTATACCAAGGAATTAAAACTTCAATTATTTATAATATTATTTTATTTTTATTTTTAAGCTTCTTTATATATATATATATATATATATATATATATATATATATATATATATATATATATATATATATATATGTCTGTGTGTGTGTTTATATAAATACATATATGTGTGTGTGTATGTGTGTGTGTGTGTGTGTGTGTAAATCGGCCTCAAGAAATCAGCTGCTGAAAATGTGCCAACGTTCGAACCAGATAAAATACTTGCACGTTCTCAATGCTACAGTAACATTCCCACCCCTCCCCCGAAGTGCGTGGGCGATCCAGCAATTTGAAACACATGTTGCAAAATGAACAGGAAAACGGTGAAAAAAAAAAAATGTAAGTAAATCAAAATTTAACAAAATAAAAGTGCAAACAGTAACTGAACAAGGAATTAAAAAAGTAAATAAAAATAATATTTCGGCAGATTCTTTCGGAGAATGCAACCCCATTCACAAGTTGTTTGTTTAGCCGGTATAACCACGTGACCTGCAGGTCTTGATTGAGTGGTCTTTTAATTGTAAACTATGGTGCGAAAAAAAAATAGTATTTTGTATTATTTCAAAGCTTACTAAATAAAATGATTATTCGTCGCTTTTTTATTCTTAATCAAAACGTGTGAGAAACCCCCGAAATTACATTCTACTTTTAATACCGGCCGAATCGATCAGAGGAATTGCAAATTGCATTGTTATGGCGTCTGAAAGTTTAATTTCTGAGATATTGACCGTGTAAGACCTTAAAAAAGCAAGTCCTATCATGGCCTGTGTCAGAAGCAAATATGCGTCATTGAATTCTCTTGATGCAGAAAAACGAACTATCAACATTCACCGGCTCATTTACGAAGCTGATATAATAAATGTCAGCACAGTAAGTAGATGAGTTCGTCGATTTCAGACTGGCGGCAGATATGTGAGTGACAAAACGCGCTTCCAAGCATAAAAAAAGCTGGCAAAAGTTTTCATTGCTGTTAAACCTTTATAGATAAAAAAAATAGAAAGTTTACTTTCGAAACGATTCTCATATAATATAATATATATATATATATATATATATATATATATATATATATATATATATATATGTATATATATATATACATATAATTTCCTGGCTTGAGACAGTTGCCTGTCTAGCCGCATTGATGAGCTGTGAAACAGCGAAACAGTACTGTATGTAAATGACTATATATATATATATATATATATATATATATATATATATATATATATATATATATATATATATATTTATTTATATATTTATTTATTTATTTTTAAAGTGATGGTTGTGTAGTTCCAACGAGAGAAAAAAATGTATATTTAAAAGAGTGTAGTCATCAATGTATATATGTATGCTCCTACATATATTTCCATGTATGTGCGTGTGTATATGTGTATATGCCTGCGTGCGTATGCGTGTGCATGTGTATATGTACATGTATGTATATGTATGTGTGTATGATTGTGTGTGAATGTGTGCTATACATGGGGAAAGAAAGTCATAAAAAAAACATAAAAACCTTCACCAAATGGACCAAAAGCCCCCTCTTTGAACTTAACTCTGGCCGGACACTACCAACACTTACTGTTGGAGGCAGAATGTCTGAGACCACGTCATTCTGAAAAATACATTTAATATCAGCAAATGTAAAAATAAAATTTCAAACTCCCATTTAAAAAAACTTTTTACGAAAATATCTGAAGAAAGCGAACCTAAGCTTGAAACGCGTTATAGAAATATTTTAAAATAAAAAATATGATAAAAACTAAAAAAAAAACCCACAATTGTTCATGACTACACTCTTTTAAATATATAATTAATTATATTAATATATATATATATATATATATATATATATAGAGAGAGAGAGAGAGAGAGAGAGAGAGAGAGAGAGACAGAGAGAGAGAGAGAGGGGGAGAGTAAGAGGGAAAAGTGGGACAAAATAACATGGGTTTTAAAAATCATGATATATAAAATTTTATTGAAAATCAAATAATTTTTTCGTCAATTTATTTAAAAAGGTTTAACATTTTATAAAGTCTTTCGTGCAATGTCCATTTCCGGTAATGCAGGTGTGAAGATCTTTGCCTTTTTCTGCAATTACGAGACGAATCTCTTCCTTCAATTCTTCAATGCTAGGTGGCTGTTTATGATAAATGCGTTCTTAAGAATAATTGTTTATTATTTAAAGAAAACGTTCTGTTTATTGTTTCTTTTTTTCTTCTTGCTTTAAACTGTCACTTGTCACTTTCTGAAATACCATTTTAACATGTTTAACGTGCCCATTACTACGGGCATTTAGTTCCTTGTAAGTGATAGAGGGTTCGAGAGTATTTTGCCACTTAAACTCCAATCTTGCCAACAAAAATATCATAGCCTGAACTATACCCTGAACCATTCTTTGCCCACCAGATTAGTACGCATAAGCCAACTGACACTGCAACCACCAAAATTTGTTGTTCGTTCATATTATTTGCACGTGGGATCCTGACAGCGATTATCAAAGTTACATTTCGGGCAAATTTTGTGACAACTCCACTCCCCCACTCACAACATGGGGTGTCTATTCCGAAAGTCGTTCTAAACATAGAGGGATGGGGGTGTCCATTCTGAAAGCTGTTCTTAATATGAGGAGGTTAGAGGTGCCCGTTCCGAAAGCCGTTTTTAATTTGAGGAAGTTGAGGGTTGGGCAGCAACAGCAACAACAGTCATACTTTAAGTTTTTACGCGGAGGGGGGCATGCTTACACCGGGCAACGCCGGTTAACGGGTCCAACTAGTTTCCAATAATCCTAGCATATATCATGGTTCCACTGCCGCCTTGTTGGCGTTTAAACAATTATCGTCAGTCATATTGCTTGCAAATCCATTCTCGATCTCATCGATTGGGCATATCGAGAGTGATCGCCTGTTAATAGCACTCTACCGAAGTCAGTTTTAATTTATATTTTTACCCACTGCAATCTTCTCTCCTCTTTTTTTCTTTTCGTTAAAATACGTCAACAAGCGTCTTATTTTATTTGAAACTAAAAGAGCTCCAGTGGCCTCACATATAAGTGTACTTGACTAATTTGCGTTTCTTATGAATTCTGATTGCTTTGTTAAATTCTTGAATTAAACCTAAGTTTTGTTTCCTTGGTTGAATTCTCATTAGACATATTTTCTTAATTATTGGATGACCTCTTTTCAAATTGTTAGAAATTTAAAACGAAGACTTTCCATTGCGAATTTCTTAGATTATATCCCACTTTTTATTCATTGTTAATTCTTTTTTACAGACCATGATACTAAATTCTAGTTCTTGCAAATAATCTCTTGACACTTCACATTGCTATAATTAATGAAAAAATATTAAATATCAATCTGAAATTGAAATTTGAATTATATTGTCCGTGTACCTGTTTATATATATATATATATATATATATATAATCCATAAAAGCAGTTATATATATATATATATATATATATATATATATATAAGTAGATAGATAGATGCACAGATGGATACATTAATAGGTATCGCTATATAGAGAGTAACAAAGAGAGATACCACAATAATTTACATTTTATTATATTACAAATAAAAATTCATTTGATATTATTATTACTATTATTTATTTATTTATTTTTGATTTATTTTTATTTTTTAATTTTTTTATTTATTTTTTATTATATAACAAATAAAAAGTTAAAATATATTCTTTGATTTCATATGATGTTATTTTTAAAACAAGCTGAAGGGTTAGAATTGAAACCGTACACTTAATGATATCTTCCCAATTCAACAATTCAAACATGTTAAATCGACTTTTATCAAAAACTTTAAATAAGTAATACATCTAACTCACTTCCATTTGTCTGATCTAGCTGAGATTTTCCATATACAATGATTTTTAACTCTATGGGTTGTGTGCCAAATTACAGCTCTGAACGATTCGTACTTTTATTTACAAGTGTTAAGTTGAGCCTGTTCAGTGTTGTACAGTGATCCAGTTTTTATATATGAAAGGATACTCACTACAGGATACTTTTGATGAAATGAAAGAATAGTAATGATGCTCAATTATATGAATTTGTAAAACGCTGGTATCGTGAATTCAAACCTTGTCAGGAATCTGTGGAAACAGCTCAAAGACCGTTTGGCTTTCTTTTGTCAGTCAAGTTGAGGCTTCCATTTTGAAAGATCAACGCGTGATTATTCGTCAAATAAGCCAAGAGGTTTAGATTCGTAAAAGATCTGTGGAAACTATCATTCACGATTATTTACATACGTATAAGCTGTAAGTGTATAAGTTGGTTTCCTGGATATTACCACCTCCAGTAGTGGGAAGGCATCGAGTACTCGAGAATGGATTTGAAGATGTGCTAAGATGATGAGTCAAAGTGTTTTTTTCAATAGACTGATTTTACATAGGATGAAATTTGAGTGCATCACTGTGATCTAGAAACTAAAACCAAGTAAATGCAGTGGTAGGACTTTGACTCACCATCTCTAAAAAAGATAAGGGTGCATCCTTCACTAGCAAGTCTTATTGGGCGGGGACGGTGTAGTGATGATAATTTTCTTGAAATGGATACCACAATTACAGGAGACTTTTATGCGTCATTTTTTTTTTCGGGAATTGAAAGAACCTTTAAAAAATAAGAGACGGGTTACATTAGCAAAGGTATACTCCTCCTGCAAGACAACGCTCTGGTCCACAACGGGCACGTCGCATGATCAGAAGCACGGACTTATGACTATGAAATTCTCTTTCATCCCCTACCTTCTTGACCATGCATCCTTTGGTTTTCCCCTCTTTCTAGTGTTTGATAATGCAGTCTTTATTTCTGAAGTCGTGTCGTGGTTGGAGGAACAACAAGAGATGTTCGACAAAAACAATTAGAGAAATTATGGGTTGTTTGTATGTAAAAAAAAGACTGCGTCAAGTTTCGTTGATCTACTGCCATGAAATGTAGATGAGGGGCTTTGTTATTGAACGCCTCTCGTAAAATATCACTTATAAGAAAAACCGGGTTTGACAACATACACCTGAAGAAGAAGGTCGGAGGTTACATGAACCGAAAGGTTGTGCGAGGAACATTCAAGATGAGAACCGTAGTCCAAATAATTCGAATAATACAAATAACCAATCCTCATCTCAAAAAATAGAAAACACTAATCTCACGTAGCTTTTCCTATTCACAACGTTTTGACCGACGTAATCTCAGATATTCTTCACAGTCATATTTTTTTAACTTTCCAGTCGAACTTGAAGGTATTTATGTTGATACCCAGAAATTTGTACGAAATATCGATTTTTATACAATTCATAGAGGTTGATTGTTTAATTACGTCAGCTACAACCCGAAAGAACTGTTATCATATTTTTAATTATTAGTTATTTTCGCCTGTAGTAAGGTTAAACCTTCATAAACAAAGACACATCTTAATAGTTATCTTATTGTAATAATTCGCCATGCCACACAAATAATGCTGGGTTATGATTATTGTTAGAGTTAGGGTTAGTGATAATGCTAGGTTTAATACTTTCAAAACTCATATTAGAATAGTCCACGTGACCTAATAGTCAACACCCTTTGTTAATAAGTAGTTATCAATGAAAGTATTCTGGGGGTTGAAGGTTCAATTCTTACTAAAGGTGATTATATCTAAGTATAAAATCAGTCCATTTGGTGTACTGTTTAGATTGTTTGCTAATGAGCCCGGAAACTAGCGTTCAATCTTCGGTCGAGTCATACCAAAGAATTAATAAGCATTAACCTTAAGGACAACAAAACACTTTCACAAAAAACCCACAACCAATGCGGGCATATGTATCCTCTCATACAGTGGTTGTCATTAAAGAAATGTAGATGAAACTCAATAAGATCGAAAGAAAAGGTTTGATAAACATAAACGAGACATGATAAATATGAAAGCACTCTTCTCTCACAATCATTTTTGTAACACAATCATTCTGTTAATTTTGAACCAGATAGACTCATTAAATTCGTTTTAAATAAATATTGGCTACGACTTCTTGAATAAGCACTTATTAACTCTACCGCAAACAACAAAATGGTTTCTAAAACTTATCTCCTAAACTCATAATGACAATAAAATTAAAAATTAGTTCCTGGTAAGCCGTTTTATACTAACTTTTTAGCTGATCTCAGTACATCATCATCATCATCATCATCATCATCATCATCATCATCATCATCATCATCATCATCATAATAATAATAATAATAATAATGATAATAATAATCATAATAATCATCATAATAATAATAATGATAATAATCATAATAATCATAATAATAATAATAATCATAATAATAATAATAATAATAATCATAATAATAATAATAATCATAATAATAATAACATTAATAATAATCATAATAATAATAATAATAATCATAATCATAATCATAATAATAATAATAATAATCATAATAATAACATTAATAATAATAATAGTCATAATAATAATAGTAATAATAATAATAATAATAATAATAATAATAATAATAATAATAATAATAATAATAATAATAATTAAATAGTATAAGCGGAGGATCAAATATAAGTTGAGTAATCCTGAGACTGGAGTGTTGCTCTCCGCTACATTTCGGTGTAGTAACTAATGAAAACTAATGAAAAGAGAGCTTTTGAGTCGCCTTTGACTGTAGTCGGCCACTTTTATTTTAATTTTGAATGCTAGTAAATATGAAGCATAAAAAAGGTTTATGCCTACGAACATTCATATTGTAATTGTCCATATGGATTCATGCTCTATTAATTAAAAAACGTGCATTAGGGCTAAATGACAGTAATCTAAAAGTTGATGGTTCAATCGTTAATACAATTACGTTAAAGAATAATATAAAACCTAGCATTTTTACCCGGTTATGGCTGACCGAATGAGAACTATCTCCACACTTCATTAAATAAGTGATCTAGTTCTAAATTCCATACAGGCTCTTGAGTTTGGCATATGCATTTCCAAAGTAGGAAAGATTAGTTCGCAAAGATGTACTTGAAGAAGATCGATATATATATATATATATATATATATATATATATATATATATATATATATATATATATATATATATATATATATATATACTAGCAGAATTACCTGTCGTTGACTGAGTTCAAAAACAGCCTACAGAAAATGGACTCTGATTTATGAAAGTATGATAGGTTATGAAAAGGAACAGTTGTAAAGAGACAGCTTCGAATTTGGGGGTATCAAAACCAAAACAAAATATGATGAAAGTAAAAATAAAATAGATACACCCCATAATTTATTATATCATACCTGTTCACACTGAGACACTTATCACAATATTCTGTGGATCTATATTAAAAAACCTTGTTAGACTTTGTGACATATTTCCATTCTATGGTCAGGTGCGAACGAACACCCAATAATTTTATTATACCATATTTCTTCAAACTGAAACATAATTATCAAAGTATACTTTCGCAGATAGATGAAAAGTCTTTATTAAAGTTTGTGCCTATTTCCATTTCATGGAGGCCAGGCGCGAACGCAGACCCCACAATTTTATTATACCATCCCTATTTAAGTTAAAACATACTTATCGAAGTATTCTTATGTACATCTATATCAAAAACACTTGTAAACGTTTTTTTTTTTTTTTTTTAATTTTTTATTTCCATACTTTGTGGACCAGGCACGAACTCAGATCCCACAATTTTAATGAACCACTGTTCTGCCAGATCAAACATAACCATTCCTGTGTCTCGATGCATCTTCTATCATTATATGTAATCAGTTTTTTTTTTAAATAGTCAACCATATAGGAGCCTATTCGTGACCACACACACACACACACACACACACACACACACACACACACACACACACACACACATTCAGCTTTACATTATATATATATATATATATATATATATATATAATTTAAAGGAGATTAGAATAATAGTCTAAAGAGCTAAGTGTATTTTAATGTAATAATGAAATTACTAGTTTAATTAAAATACAGGAAATGCTCGTTGTAATTTAGATATATAATAAGCTCGATAGTTAAATGTCCTAGAGCTAATTCAATATTAAGTAATGTGATTTATAATTTAAAAGTTTTAAAATTTTTTAAATTTAACAATCAAAATTTAATTAAATTAAAAATCAGTTTCATAAGAAGGAACAACAACAAAGTCAATTATCTGTACGATCGTTTCGGAAATCCGTGCTTTTTATTTGTGGTATACATGAAGTCACGTAGAATAATTATACATAGTTTTTTTGGTAAGCACGGTCTCCTCATCAGCAAATTTAGGAGGATTTCTATTGAATTGAAAAGACACCAAAAATAAACCTAGCATTAAAAGTAAGGCAGATGAATCTGAAAAATTGAAGTAAAAGGTTTGGATATAAAATTTATAAGAAAATTAATAAGAAAATTTGTATAGGTTAGAGATAGAAATGAGTAGAAAAAATATATATATTTTTGAATTTACATAATAAATTTGATTTAAAAATATATAGATATATAATTACCTTTTGGTTTTTCTTTTTTTGAAATCAGGAACTGTATTTAAAGTAGTCATTTAGATGTTTGCTATAGCTTTTTATTTTATTGAATGATGAATTTTAAAAGGGCGACGCTCGTGCAGTAAATTGTTTCCGTTAGCGTATTTTGATTTAGAGACGCTACAGTTAATATCTATAGAGATAGAGTTTTTTTTTTTTTTTTTTTTTTTTTTTTTTGCAAGTTTTTAAGGGGAGATAATTGTCATGGCTTTATTTATTATTTGATTTACGAGTCTAAGGGCGGTAATTGGTTTAACTTAATTTATTAAAAAAAAAAAAAAAAAAAAAATCTATTTTTACTAATGAGTAATTTTTAATAATTTAAGGTGGTTTATATTTATTAAATTTAAACCAACGTTTATGATTACACGATAGAAGCTCGTGTCTTGAATTTACTAGTTTGGTTGTGCTTTTTATATCTTCATATTTTAAAATTTTTAGGGTTTCTTTTGTACATAATGTACAAAATTTATCTCCTGGTTTATATGATTTGCAAGTCTCAATTATTTGCCATTTTAAGTTGAAAGAAATATTGCTATTTTTTAGTTGCCAAATATAGTTGGATAGAGTAGTTTGGTTTGATAGAGAGTTATTTTTAAAAGAATGTTTGTGCGTTGAAATTCTATGTTTTATTGGGCCAGATGTGGAACCAATATATATTACCTCTTGATTATTATGATTATTTTCCGTTAGGTCTATTGTTGGATTATAATGTGGTGGGTTGGTTAATAATTGATCGGTAGATTGATTTAAGTTGGTGTTATTATTAAATCTGGTAGTTGAGTTATGGCTGTTGATAGGTTCTTGTATATTTGGAGTTTTTGATACTGTGCAGCTATAGATAACATTTTTAATTTTACATGAGCCTTGTAGGGGACATTTATTTTTTCTTCTACAGTTACAGTCCGATGTATTTTGTATAGTTGCATTTTGTAGTTTATTAATTTTATTATTATTAGAGTTAATTATTTTATGATGAAGGTTAGGCATAGTAGAGTAAGAGACTTTAATTGTGTTCTTATTGAAAATCTTATTATATCTATGGGGGGCTTTAAAGTTCTTATCTAATATTTTAAAAAATTCTCTAGCTATGTTTGTTTCTAGGTTTTTGGAATACGGGGGGTTGAACCATAGGATCTCCTTGTGTCTATTCTTACGTTTGCGGGTTTTAGTTTGTTGCTTATTTATATTATTATCTAATATTTGTAGTTTGGTTTTATCTTTTTTTGTCTCCTGGTTATTTTTCTTAACTCGTATACGGGAAGACATTGCCATATTATATGTTATTACGCTCTTAATAGGTTTATTTTTAATGCAGTTTATGTTTCTATCATTTTCATTTATGAATTTAATTTGTGAATCATATCCAGAGTTTTTAAGGGCTTCATTATAGTATTTTTCATTTTTGGTAAATATTGATTTAGTAGAAGACAGTCTAGAAATTCTTAGAGCGATATTGGGAACTATTGATTTTAATATTGATTTAGGGTGGTTTGATTGATTGTGGACATATAGAAGTGATTGGTTAGGTTTATGGTATGGTTCAAAGGTAGAATTTTCAAGATTTAAGGTTATGTCTAAGAAATTAACAATTTTTTTATTAGGGTCGATTTTTATACTAAGTCCATAATTTTTAAATAATTTATGTAGAGCTTTAATTGCATTTTCATAATTTTTATTAGTAGAATTCGTTATGAAAAGTGCATCATCTCTATATAGCCCTCCTTCAAGTTTGAATTGTTTATGGAGGATACAATGTATTTCATTTAAAAGGAAAAGGCCAACTAGATCAGTGACCTGAGTCGAGTCCGTCGATCCCATTAAAATGTTGAAGTGGTTAGGGGTATTTTTCCTGGTCCAATATTTATTATCAAATGTTATTAAAGACTGTCTAGCTATAAGTATTAGTTTAGTTTCGTCTTGAGTTATATTAGTTAATTTTCGTGCCATTAATAGAGATTTATTAAGTAGGATAGGTGATATAGATTGGTAATATGATTCAATGTCAAAAGAAAGAAATTTAATTTTTCAATTGTCTCAATTTTTCAGATTCATCTGCCTTACTTTTATTGCTAGGTTTATTTTTGGTGTCTTTTCAATTCAATAGAAATCCTCCTAAATTTGCTGACGAGGAGACCGTGCTTACCAAAAAAACTATGTATAATTATTCTACGTGACTTCATGTATACCACAAATAAAAAGCACGGATTTCCGAAACGATCGTACAGATAATTGACTTTGTTGTTGTTCCTTCTTATGAAACTGATTTTTAATTTAATTAAATTTTGATTGTTAAATTTAAAAAATTTTAAAACTTTTAAATTATAAATCACATTACTTAATATATATATATATATATATATATATATATATATATATATATATATATATATATATATATATATATATATATACAGGAATCACTTCTTATCAATATCCGAAGGCCACCTGAGGATAAGGATTAATGAAGGGCACGAGGTCGATGAGACAACACCGTAATGATTGGTTTTTGTGGAAATTGGGTAAAATTTTATTATTTAAGCGGACAGCTCAACAAGAACTTGTTTATATTATCACTTGGAAAACAACCCCGCGGCATTAAGTTCCATAGTAGACAGCTATAGGAAAAAGAATTTGTTTATGGAAACTGCGCTACTTTTAAGCACAGATAGAGAGTAGGTAAATTGCTGGCGGTGGTGGGAGCTAGACAAGTGTTAGTCGTGAATGTTTTACAGGTGGTGGAGGGGACCATAGAACCGAAATGAGAATAGTAGTCCGAATAATTCATATATTCTAATATTATCAATCCTCATCTCAAAAATTCCGAACCATACAACGTTTTATTTTCTTCCCACTAACAAATCTGTCTGTCAGCAAATTGGAACCGCATTACAAAACTCGAATTGTTAACTTGAGAAACATCAAAGTTTGTCAGTGTTTTTGTTTTGTTTTATTTTGTTTTAAAAAAAAAGCGAAAACATTTTAGTCGATGATCGCCATGACAGTCTCGCCGGCTCGTTGTGTTCTTTCTAATAAAGAGTCGGTTTTTGTTTTGTTTGTTTTTTGCATGAGGATTTGAGGAGAAAACCACGTTTGAAGACAAAACTATTGAAAGTTTATTTTTTACAAAGAAATTGAAAGAAAGAAAATAAAACGGACTATAAATAAAGAAAATGGCGAAACTCAGTGAGCGTTATGAATGAAAAGCAGTAGTTCTCAGATATCAGCTGTTCCCGCCTTCATCCTACTCTTGGTCTCTCATTTCCTCCTCTCTCCCACACACAGTCTTTCTCGCCCTTTCTCTCAAATATCAGCTGCATCCGCCTCTCCTCTCTGTCTGTCTGTCTGTCTCTCTCTCTCTCTCTCTCTCTGCCTGATCCTCTCTTTCTTGTTTGTTCGATATTCCTCTCTTACAGAAATACTATTTCTCTCACGCAAACTCGCCCTCTCTATAGATCACTCTCATGCACTCTCCGTAAGTAACCTTTCTCTGTCTATCTATATATCTCTCCCCTGGGTAGTTCTATTTACCGACTCACTCGCCCCACCCGGATGGCCTGTTTTGGATTTTAGCGTGGTGAAATTTGGAAACAAAACTAAAGACAACAAGGAAGTTCTGCAGATTCGTTCCATTCAAAGAATCCAATTTTAAAAGCGTAAAAACAATAAAGGAAAAAACAAAATACGCTGCTTTGTTCATAAAACAGATACGAAATTACAAAAGACAATAAAAAATAACACTTTAAAAAACAACCAAAAATAATTAGGGAAAGTATAATATATAGAAATATATACAAAAAAAGAAGAAAAAAACAAACAGTTTGTATTATTCGGATTATTCTCCAAACGTTTCAGCATATTTATCTTCCAACCTTCTTCAGCTGAATTTTTTCGAACTTTCAAAACTTTGGATTAATTGGATTCTTCGAACCATTTTTATCTTGGTTATTAGCAACATTTCAATGTCCGACAATCTCCAGGTACATATTTTCGAACTTGGTTAACGCCGAACTTTTTAAAACATCCTTAACTCTGGAATCTGTACGGAATTTCGGACTAAATGCTTTATTTGATACATGTTGGTAGATTCTTCTTGTTCCGTGACATGGTGGAAGGATTAATTTTGAATTGTTTTTAGTTATTATCACTCAATGATATTAGCAATAAAAGCACGTGAGAAAACTTTATTGAAGCACAAAAATGACTTTTTGAAAGTAAAAAAAAAAACGATTTTGAAAAGTTTTTGTATGTTTTAAAATTTTGTACAGTTTGTAAATACATTTTTAGGGTTTGAGTATAAAAATATATATTTTTAATTACAGAAAACCCGAAAAGTTTTAAAAAGTAAAAAGAAGAAAAACAATATAGTTAAAAAGTTTTTTTTAAAAGTAAAACAAACAAACACTTTTAAAAAGTACATAGGTACAAAATATAGCATTAAAAGTAGTGTTTGTTTATTTGCGTGAAACATTTTTATGGATTCACAAAAATATTCAGGAAGCGAAAGTATAAGAAACATGTTATTTAAGTACATGTAAATAAAAAAAAAATAAGAAAAAAATACTAAACACATTTGTTTAAAATACCTGGCCTGTCTTCAGTCAGAGAAGGAATAATTCCTACAGACTGTTTCGTTTCTTTTATTTTGTTTTTTCGCCAAGTACGTGGCCACTTTGGGGGTGCTGGACTTTTCACTTTTTTAAAAACTGAGCATGCGCCTCTAACTTTATGTTCTTGGGAAGAGATAAATAGAGAATAATTAAAAAGAAAAAATGGTTTCCACTAAAGAAGTACTGCGCCATCGCACATGTAGAAGAAGTGGCGGACATATTCGTCCTGGCTGTGTGAATTTCATCTATAAAACTTATTCGTGGTTAGACGAGTGCCTGCAGACACGTGGGAGGAGCTACAGCTGAAAATGACTCCGCATGCGCGTCTTAGCATTTTTGAGGGTCGACTTGCACAAAGCGGCACTTTTATCTCGCGCAAAAGAAAAACAAACAAACAAAAACATTACAAGAAACAAAAAGCAAAAACAAAAAATACAGTAAACAAGTAAATTGAATAGACACGTGGTTTACGAATTGCAATTTAAGAAAGCAATTTTTCATGAAAGCGTGTAAGCATTCCTTCTCTCTCTCTCTCTCTCTCTCTCTTTCTTTCTCCGCGTGTGTGTGCGTGTGTGTGTGTGTGTGTGTGTGCGTATGTGTGTCCGTGTGTGCGTGCTTCTCGTTTCGACATAACTTGTCTACATTTCGTCTTGTCCATTTAACAATGGTCAAAGAGTTTCGGCAGGTATTTTCCCCTCGTCTGGATCCAGGGACGTGCAGAGGGTAGGGCTGCTAGGGGTGTTCAAGCACCTGCCCCTTTTACTTCTGTTTTAAAAGTGGCTTTTTCAGAGGAATATATTATAGGCCTTTGCCCCACCATTATTATCTTTTTGTCGGTTTTTCACTTGAGTACCTGCTCTAAAAAAGTTATCTACACGTCACTGTCTAGACTATTCTTGTAATTGCCCTTTTCCCTGTTGATTGTAGTATACAGCTGATTCTGTGCAGTTCTAGGAGGTTCACTATCCTAGGCTTGGTCTTATTTCTTTGAGAAGAGATTAGTTTACGGCTATTTACATAAGGTTTCTACTGGGAAATGCCAACGGAGCTGCCCAGGCATTTTTTTGCAAAGTCAGAGTGTTCCTTCTCGGAGGCGCTGATTTTTCATTCCCACTTTCCGACCCTTGTATTACATTTCTCAGTGTGGAAGAGGAATAAACACTTTTAGATATGATCAAAGTGTAGTATCTCTTTTGATACTACAATTTTTGGTCAGTATATGAAAATATTTTTAGACTGAGTTAATTTAAATTTTTGGTCTTAATCAACCCTTGATGTCACCGAACAGGATTTGTTTTCATGTATTTTTCGTTGATAAAAAATTCGTTTCATGGTGATTATCGCATTTTTTTTTTTTTTTATAAAACCGTGTAAGCACTTCTGCATGTGGTGTGTGTGCTCCTCACCTGTATATAACTTGTCTTTTCTTCTATTTTTAGCATAAAGTCAATGCTTATCAAGGCCCAGGGCAGGGGCCATTCATGGATAAAGATTAATGGGTTTCAGGTGAGACAAATCCGTGATGATTGGAGAAATTGGAAGTCGGTAGAAATTAATTATTTAAGAGGACGACTACACTTTTTTTTTGTTTTCTTTTGTTTCTTTTCTAACTTTTTTTAACTGTGATTAAAGTGTAGTTTTCGTTCTGATACTACAGTTCTATTTTTTCTGTTCTCGGTCAGTATGGGAGAAATTGTTTTATATTGAGGTAATTTTAATTTTTTTAATCCACTGTTGGGGTCACGGACAGTTTTAGTCACGGGACAGGATATTGTTGTTATTTTGTCTTTTTCGTGGATAAAACATTTGTTTTGATTGCGTTTTGGAGTGATCATCGCATGTCGTCGTTACACCCGCCTGCGAATGAGAGGATCATTTTAAAACACAATCAAAATAAATGCTTTATCGACGAAACTTGTAAATTGTAAATAAATCGGTAAATGAAACGAAAAGTTTTGTAAAGTAAAAACTAACAAAATAAATAAATAAAATATCGCAAAAATAAAAAATAAAAGTTTATAAAGATTTTTTGTTGACATCGGAAAAACCGAGACAGCGTGATTATAAAAACACAGCAACAACAAAAAATATTTAGCCCCCACCACCACCACCACCACCACCATAAAACAAACAATCTTAGTGTTTTTACTATTAACAATACGTGTAGTAATAGCGCGAAAATCCCCCCTCCCCGCTCCACCCTAATAAAAGGAGGTATCTTAAAGTGGGAGGGGCAAAGATGGCTTAGGTGCCCAAATTCATCGAATATTAGCAAATTCATTTGATATTATTATTACTATTATTTATTTATTTATTTTTGATTTATTTTTTATTTTTTATTAATTTTTTTTTTAATTTATTTTTTTCAATCGTCTAGATGTAACTCCGCCCTTTTCAGATGCCCTCTTCCTTCAGCCGCAGCCCAAGCCCTGTCTTTACACGTGTCCCTGTTGAATGAGGTTTCGACCTGACGAATTCGGTTTCTTCCTTTCTACACCCACCCCTCACCCCGCAGCTTCGAATTCATGGACTCGGCATTACATTATAACATGTCGACGTGTGTATTTATTTATTTATTTATTTACTTACCCTTCGCGAAAAATAAAAAATAAAAATACAAAAACAAAAACCATCAACAAGTGTATACATAATTAGCTTGTTTTGAGAGAGAAAGAGAGAGCGAGAGAGGGAGAGAGGGAGAGAGAGAGAAAGAGAGAGAAAGAAAGAGAGAAAGAAAGAGAGAGATGATAGTAAATGTAGTGCGAGAGAGAAAGAGAGAGAAAGAGACAGAGAGACAGATAGAATAAATTAGTTGGTTTTGTGTTTAATTTAAATTAGTTGTATCAGAGAATTGTCATTACTTCAAGTAAATCGGACTTCTACAGACAAACTTTAAAAAACAGAAGAAAAAACTGATAGATGCCTACAGAATGACTTGGAAATAAGAATTGTAAAAACTACGGTGTCAAACAATACGCATATACATATATATGTGTATACATATACATGTATATACATTTTTTAATTCATTCATAGGTATTGAGGCTACTTTACCATAACTCACAATGACAAGACGGATGCGCGAACGTTTCTTTTTTAAGTGAAATAAATCGCTCAAAGTTCACGAAATATATTTATACACTAAAAAAAAAAGAAAGAAAAAAGAAAGGCAAGAACACCATAGAGAGCGAACAAATCCACCAACTCTAAACAACTCTCTACCTGCCTTTCGAAATTAAGCGGGAATTTCTTTTATCTAGGTAAAAGTTACATGAAAGATTTAATAATTTATATCTAATTATGTAAAGCTGAAAAAAAAGATGGAAACGGACAACAACAAAAATATCAACAAAGGAAAACCGGCTGCGTGATTGTAGAATATAACAGTTTTTAATTTCGGCGGTTTGTGGATATATTAAGAACCGAACCTCGATATATTAATTCATTTTTTTTTTCTTACATTACTCCGCTGTTGTGTGGGGTTTCGTGGTTAGTGTACGGACGTTCAAAGTGACTGCCTAGGGATGCGCACGGGTCACTCCGTCGTCACACCTTTGTGGTGTTTCATCTTTCTCTTCACCGTGTTAATTATCTCACCTGTGGCTCTGGCCAAACAGAGACTCATGGTCTTTATGCTGGACGGCTTTCGGTGGGATTATTTTGATCGTGAAGGACAATCCGGCCTGAAATTCTTCCTCCGGAAAAGTGTCCGCGCGGAATATTTGATCAATAGTTTCCCGACAATTTCATTTCCGAATTACTACACAATAATGACAGGTAGGTATGTTTTTTATTGTTTGTTTGTTTCTGTTTTGTTTTTGTTTTTTTTTTAGTTTTTTGTTTTGTTTTAGCTTTTATTTTTGTATGATTTTTTTACCTTCATCAATTTAAAATAATTGCTGCAGGTGCATTGTTTATTTATCATAAATGTAGTTTGTGAAGTATTTATTCAGAATAAGGACCGTGATAGCATCAGAATATTCCGGACAGTTTATGTAAAACACCTGAAAATGCTAAAACGCCGAGTCATCCAAAAAAAAAAAAAAAAAATAGCATCGGCCAGTGATTGCGATAAAAAAAATGTGTAAAATTCAATAAAAATTAATTCTTTAGCTGGACAAAATGAATGAATTTAGTAGAGTTAGCACAGATGCTACATTCAGAAATAGAAGTTTATATGCGAAGCAAATGCAAAATCCTAAAACAAAAAGTCATACAAAAACCCGTAATAGAACATTTGTTTGATATCATTGATTTATAATAAAAATTCTTGATTTGAAAAAAAAAAAAAATCATAAAAAATCATCGAATATCTTTAAAAATTGTTATCCAAAGAATAATAATTTACAATGAGTATTTTTTTGTAACTTCATTTTCTTGAATTTTCCTAAAACTGTCTATAATTATTCATTATATTTTCTTCATAATAACAAAAAGGACATTTTTAATTTTTTTCAATTAAATTCTCTTTGAAATAACAGAAATAAGAGAGAGAGAGAGAGAGAGAGAGAGAAATAAAAAGGAACAAACCGTATTATGTGTTCATCAACGTTTCGTCTTTATTTCGAGACTTCCTCTGGATGAATGAGATTAAGAAATAAAAAATACCAGTCCAAAATATTTGAAAATGTTTCACTGTGCAAATATTATGTTTACGCGTATTTTCAAATATTTTATACTGGTATTTTTTGTTTCTTAATCTCATTCATCTAGAGGAAGTTTCGAAATAAAGACGAAACGTTGATAAACACATAATACGGTTTGTTCCTTTTTATTTCTCTATTTTGTCGGAATACTATTTTCCATTATTTTCATCATATATATATATATATATATATATATATATATATATATATATATATATATATATATATATGCGTAAACGAGGTAGTAACCCACATCGCATATAATTGGTACATTAGTCTCCGCTCTCCATTCCCTAGAACAGACATTATGAAATTGATGCTAATGATAATTTTGTTGACCCTTTTACTGAAAACATAGAACCGATTTTTTTTAAAATATGTAAAAAAATTAAATCATGGAGTCCAGTTTTAAACATAAAGTCTTTTATTTTCTTATTTTTTCGATACGAATATCTAAAGGAAATGACCAGTTCTTTAGCTCGAGAAGATCTTAGTATTTGCTACCTATACATTGAAACGTTACGACAGAATATTGAAGTTTGTACATGTATTTATGAATGAAGAATATTTACAGGGGAATATTTTACGTTACATCGGCAAGGGAGATAATAAAATTTTAGCAAACAATTTCTTCTTTAAAACACCCAACAATTATTTACATTTAAAGATATAATTGAGTGGTAGGGCATTCGGCTACGGATCGAATTATCCCCTCCTCAAGCCCGGGTGTACCTCACCAATTAATTTTAGTTTTTTTTTTTTTTGTTATTAATGAGTTCAATTTTCGATAAAAAGGAAAGGTACCACTTAAAATTGCTGTAAAAAATTACTTCGTTTGCATATTTTAAAACTAAACATTAATCAGAAGTGACTTTTCCAGGGCATTCATCGTCAAGCCCAAATATTAGCTGACATGATTTTGTAAACAAACACAGACGGAGTTTGATTAACGACATTATTATTATTATTATTATTATTATTATTATTATTATTATTATTATTATTATTATTATTTATTTATTTATTTATTTATTGGGAATTAGACAACCGGGCAAATTATTCCTCGTAATATATAATATTCAATAGAGGATTAATTCTATAATAATGCATACGCA
>NC_136514.1:72219652-72312152 GCF_053919585.1 Euprymna scolopes
GGAAACCTTTAAACTGTCGAATAAAACATTTAAGCTGACTTTAAAACAATTAGCAAATCTTCTGCCTTTAAAAAAATTGACAGTTTTAGTGTTTTATCTCCAAGTACTTTATAAATAGAGATTAATACATTTCATTAACAAGAAGAAGAAGAACAACAACACACACACACACACACACACATATATATATGCATAAATATATATATGCATATATATATTTATGCATATATATATATGCATAAATATATATATGCATATATATATATATATATATATATATATATATATATATATATATATATACATATATTAGCACTTCAGCCAGGCTTTACTCGGGTCCTATTTACAGTTTACAATTTACGTGCATATGTATACATATATTAAAAAAGTTAGACTCATGTCCAGGTAACCTGCATCTAAAATTTCAAGTGCTTAGACCTAAAATTAGCGGAGGAGTTTAGTAGAGTCTGCAAATGTTAACTCTGTAAACTTTGATCTCTTGGCAGCTAAATTTTCGCCCAAAAACTGATTAAAAAGCTTGCTGCATGTCTGAATACCCTTTATGTAAATTTTCAAATATTTAGACCCAAAATTGACTGAATATTTTGCTAGAGGTAAAACCCAGAAGCTTGTCAAAACATGGAGCCGTCCTAAAGCGAGAGCAATTCATTTTAATTGATGCCAGACTAGGATCAGAGCGTGTATTAAGTAAAGATAGAAGCCACCCCTTTCCCCATTATACCACGTGCTCAAGATCAGAGGAAAGAGAATCAGAGAGAACTTGGTAATTTACGACCTTTAAAGTGTTGCCATAGACGGTAGTGGCGTCAGCATACAAGGGGCGCGCAATAAATAATGCCCCTGGCCCACTTCCCATAGAAGTAGAGCAACGAAACTTGGCACAGTCATTAGTTTTTCTCTATATGAGAACCACCCAGAGTTATGCATTTCTCCATCATTTGATGCAGCTCTGGAGACCGTTTTTGTAGAACACCTCAGGTTGGGTCTCCAACCACGACGTGACTTCAGAAATCAAGGCTGCATTATCTAGGAAACACTTTCCTTTCAAAAACAACTACATGGCTGGGAATAGGTAAAAGTCAGAGGGTGCAAGGTCAGGAGAATAGGGAGGATGGGGAAGGATTTCATAACCACACGCCCGTGTTTCTGATCTGGCGACATGCAAGTTGTGGACCGGAGCGTTGTCCTGAAGGAGGATGGTACCTTTGCTGATCTTGCCCCGCCTCTTGATTTTCATAGCTTCCCTTAATTTCCTCAAATGTGAAGCATAATAGGCTTCTGTAATTGTGGTACTCTTTGCCCGGAAATCTGTTATCACTACTCCGTCCTGGTCCCAGAAGACTGTGAGCATGACCTTGCCAGCGGAGGGCTGCACACTTGCCTTCTTTGGAGGTTGTGAGTCTAAGTGCTTCCACTGCATTGACTGGGCTTTGGTCTCTGGAGCATAGTGATGGACCCAGGTTTCATCCTGTGTAATCAGTCTTTTGAAATATTTTTACTTATCTTCTCGGCACATCTCCAAATTCATCCTCGAGCACTCGATGCGTTCTCGCTTCTGGAATGGTGTGAACAACCTGGGAATCCATCTGGCAGACACCTTATGCATATTCAAATGGTCATGAATGATAGTTTCCACAGACGCTGCACTAATCTTGACATCTTGGGCTATTTGGCGAATAGTAGTGCGCCGATCTTCCAAAATGGCAGCCTCAACTTGACGGACATATTCCTCATCAATACCAGAAGTGGGGTGACCAGGTCTGTGAGCTGTTTTCACAGATTTCCGGCCATGTTTGAATTCACGATGCCAGCATTTTACAAGGTCATATGATGGGGCATTATTACCATAAGTTTCTTTCATTTCAGCCAAAGTCTCTTATGGTGGGCGTCCTTTCAAATACAAAAACCGGATCACTACTCGACATTCAACAGGCTCCATTTCACACCTGACTCAGTTCAAACATCTGTAAAACAGAAACCACAATTAGTTCAGAGCTATAATTTGCCACATAACCCGTAGAGATATAAGTCATTACACATGCAAAATTTCAGCTATATCAGCCAGCTGGAAGTGGGTCAGGGACATTACTTATTGCACGCCCTCGTAAATGTCTAAGGATGATCTTAGGATGTGATTTGGGAGATCATTGATGTTTTTGTTTTTACACAGTGGTCACCACTTATCAAGGCCCGGAAGCCACTCAGGGATAAGGGTTATTGCAAGTACATTACGTTAGTGTGGAGATTTGATGAAGTGTTTACTTAAGGGGGCGGTTCATTAGGAATGTGTTAATGTTGGACTTGAACACATCCAAGTTGTAGTCCGGTGGGAAGCAGGCAGACGGAACAGAGTTCTAGAGGCGTGCAGTTCTAAGAAAGAAGCTTTGTTCATGGACTCCACGTTTTGATTTAGGCACAGATAAAGAGTGAGGGAAATTTTTCACAGTGGATTCGGCTAGACGGGTGTTTTTCGTGAAGGATTGGTGAGGGGGGACCAGAGATTGGAGTTCAGACGAGCACCTGTCATGGAAATAACGAAAAAACAAGGATAGGCTCGCAACGTCTCTTCTGTGGGAGAGAGGTTGCAGGATAGAGAAAAAGGCATCCCCCACTAAGCCAGGAAGTCTATTTTGTACTCTGTCAAGGCAGGATAGCTGTTTTTGCAGCTCCTTCCCAGATATGGCAGTAGTATTCCATCCTTGGACGTACTTGGCTTTTATATAGATAGAGAATTGCATCAGTAGTGAGATATCTTCTGGAGCGGTAGAAGGATCCCACCATCTTTCCAGCGACCTTGGCAACAGACTTGATGTACGTGTTCCATTTCAGATCAGGAGTAAAGGTCAAACCCAGAAGCTTGTCAAAACACGGAGCCTCTCCCAGACGAGAGCCATCCATCCCAATTGATGCCAGATGGGGATCAGAGCGTTGATAATGTAAGGATAGGAGTTTGGTTTTAGACGCATTAAAGGTAACCAGCCACGTCTTCCCCCACTGAACCACGCGCTCGAGATCAGAGGAGAGAGAATCAGAGAATGTAGATCAGGAAGAGAGTTTGGCTAAGTATGGACCCTTGTTTGACTTCAGCATTAATACTGCGAGTTTCTGATTTCCACCCATCAACCACTACTCTTATGAACCTATCAGAGAGAAATGATTTAATAATTGAAAATACATTTCCAGCTGGACATCTTGTAGAGTAGGCCTTTATGCCATACCCTATCAAAGGCCTTTGATATGTCAAGAAGAATTGCCACCGTCGAGAGATTCTCTAATCCTATGAGATATCACCGTTAGCATATCTGCTGTAGATCTAGCAGAACGGAAACCATATTGCATGTTACTAAGGAGATTATTTTGGCTGAGATGTTTGACTGCTTGTCTAGTTAACACATATTCTAGCAAACTCTTAACGCACAGGAAAATTATTGGTATGTATTTAGAAGGAGATGACAGATCACCTTATTCTCACATACAGGGCATACTGATGAAGGTTTCGAGGGTGTTGGGAAGCAATTCTTCTTAAGACAACGCTTAAACAGCTTTATAAGTATAGGAGCTAGTTAGGGCTGAAACTTTTTCAACACTATAATTGGAATGCCGTCAGGGCCAGGTGCTCTACTCGAATCAAGTTTTTTAATTAGTTTCGAAATATCCCGCACAGATATTTTTATGTCGCATGAGATGTTTTCAGATATAGGAGGAAATACGGGGGGAGGCATTGATCGCATAAGGTAGAATTAGCTGCAAAGTTATTGGCAAAGAGTTTGGCTTTGTCCGATGTTGACGAGGTTACTTTAGGTCCATTGGTGATAGTTGGGATAGAGCACACGCTTCTGCTCAGAACCTTGTTTGCTATTTGCCCAAACTGGTGGGAACCAAGCTGCTGCTCAGCTAATTTGGACTAAACTGACTGAGCATACAACTCTATCTTGTTCTTCATTGCTTTTTTACAGTGGTTGCTGGCAGTCATGAAAGCGGCTATAATCTCAGTACATCTATTAGATTGGAAGCAATGGAAAAAATGATTTCTGTGCATAATGGCAGTAGCACATTCTGGAGAGAACCACGGCTGGGCTGTTAGGTTTTTGATGGAATTTTTTGAAGGGTATGAAGCGGTCTTTACCTGCGATTAACCATTTTGTTAGGTCTTATACTATAGAGGACACACTTTTTTTAAAACATGGAAAGCAAAGGTACATCTGATATAAGTGTACGGAAGCTATCCCAGTCAGCCATAGAATATCGATATACTGTTCGATGGACAGGTACGTTTGAGCGCATTACCTTTCGTTTTTATCTTAACTAAGAGACCTGCATACTGACCGTCAGTGTCGGGCACACGGGTGGATTCGTGAACAATCTGAGTTAGATCATAAACCATGAAGAAATCGTAACAGAACTTCCCCTCATCATCTGTCTTGTTTGAGTGGGCTAACCATTCCACATTAGTAACTTTGAAGTCTCCACAGATGTGAATGTTAGCCGAAGGATGAGCAGGGGGGATGTGGTCATTGCTCTTACAATTACAACGACCACTAAGAAGCGACACAGAAGATGAAGATATAGATAGATCACATATTGGAATGTCGACAACGTAATAGATTACATATTAGATTAGAAACCATTCGATAGATCAATACCATTCGATAGACCAATACAATTCGATAGATAAATACCATTCGGTAGAGTAATACTATTCGATAGATAAATACCATTCGGTAGATCAATATAGTTCGATATACCATATATTGGAAGCACACTGAATGCTCAATACCTATGGATTAAATAAAGGGTTCAGTTTGTTATTCCTGTAAATTCTTGATTTCGCCTATTAGATCCCCATGTTCTAAAAGATGCACCTGAAGAAGGCTGAAAGTGACATTGGCCGAAACAGTGTAAGAATAACCAGATAAAAATAACAGTAAGAATCCAAAATATCCAAGTTATAAATCGTCTCAAAACAAAGTGAAATAAAATAAATTTTAATCTAAATTATTTCAGTATCAGATATTCATCACTTGATGAAGTTGAGTTGCATCTTTAATCTGGTCTTCTTTCCCGTAGTGTTCTCTTCGCTCCCTGGGGGTGAGGTGGGAGGGGCGCATAAAAAGAGCTCGTTCTTTTCCACGAATTCCTGCAAGCGGGTAATGATCTCGCATGCTATTCGCGCGTGCGCGTGTGTGTTTGTGTGTTTGTGTGTTTGTCTTATGTTTGCGACAATTAAAACTTTTCTAAAGGAAAATCTTTTCCTTTTAGATTTATCTACTTTTTTATTTTCTTTTGTGTATGTATCTTTCTTTTATTCTACTTCTTCTTCTTCTTCTTCTTCTTCTTCTTCTACTTTTACTATTACTCCTAGTACTCCTACTCCTACTTCTTATCCTCCTCCTCCTACTACTAATCCTTTTTAAAAAAATGTATTTAATTTTTCAGTTTCAACTTATTCTTTTTTATCCTCTCCTATTTATTTATTCTTTTTCTTCTTTTATCTTTCTTTTCCTCCCTCTTCTTCTTCTTCTTCTTCTTCTTCCGTATTAATTACCTTCATTTTATGTAACTTCTTCGTACATCATCGAGGGAGGGAGGAGCAGGATTACAAGGTCACGTTTGCTGAAAGGCCATGTCACGAAAACGAGATTTCCTCTACCTCTCCCCTGCGAGATGCGATTAAAGAAATAAAGATGTCGATGAATAACACGTATTTTGTGTAGATAACCCCCCTTTAATCAGATGTATTTTTACGATGAGTTATTTAGAGTTCAAATCTTTAAAAAATTACATCAAGTGGTAGAAAATATTTTCCTCACATGTGCATAAAAATTGTTTTTTTTTTAATTCGAAGTTGTCGAAAAGGCGTCGCCTAAGTTTGGTCGTCAATAATAATATGTCAATAATAATATGTCAATAATAATATTATAGTCTCATACAAATTGTGAATCGTTTCTTCCACAGGAATTTTATCCCATTCTTCAGCTAAAACATCCTCCAGTTCTTTTAGTGAAGATTTAGGGGGAAATCGATTTCTTACTTGAATCTCCAAAATCGACCATAAATGTTCAATAATGTTGAGATCTGGGGATTGTGGTGGCCAAATCAGATGCTCAACTTCATTGAAATGCTCTTTGGGCGAATCTTTAATAATTCTAGCTGTATGGATTGAGGCATTATCATCTTGAAAGATGGCGCTCCCCTCTGAACACAGTTCTTGAACCATAGAATGAACTTGGTCACCCAAAATTCCTTAATAGTCTCAACTGTTAATTCTTCCATGAATAGTAATCATCAGTCCAGTGGATTTCCCGAAAATAGATTTCCCCAAATCATCACAGAACCCTCGCCATGCTTTACGGTTGGGAGAAGACAGTCTGGATAAAATGATTCTTTCTTGTCTCCAAACGTAGACTCTGCCGGTGGTCGGAAAGAAGGTAAACGATGATTCGTCAAAGGACATCACATTTTTCCATTGATCGAGGGCCAATTTTTGAGGTTTTTACACCACTCTAATCGCTTTGCAGCATTTGTCTTTGAGAGCAGAAGTTTTCTAATTGCAGCCCTTCCGTAAAATCCAGATTTGTGAAGTTCTCGACGAACAGTTTTTGTGGAAACTCGGTCATGTAAATGTTTATTGAGCTCTGCATTGATTTTGGGATCTGTGGTCTTGCCATCTTCTCTAGAGTCCGACTGGCTCTTTCAGACATCTTGTTCTTTCGACCAGACTTGTACTTGTTCTGAGGACGTTTTTCCTTCTCTTTTAAAAGCAGTCATTACTTTTGAGACAGTGATTCTTAAAACGCTAAGCATTCGTGAAGTTTTTGTTACACAAGCACCTGCCATACGAGCTCCAACAATTTGGTCCCTTGAGAACTCCGTAATGTTTGCCATTTTTATAGGAAAATCTTTTGCTATCTTTAAAAATCCGTAAAAGAAATTTATTTTAATTAAGCATATCATATGGCACAAATAATAAACCAAAAAAAGCATAAAATAAGTCAAGATTTGATTGTTTAAAACACGTTCGAAGATTGATGCTAAAAATGTCTGGTGTTTCTCTTATTTTGTCCAAGCCCCGTGTATCTTTTCAATTTGTCGAGCGGTCTTTTTTATTTCATCTGGCATGTTGTATATTATGGCGCCCAGTAGTTGTTGTTCAGCTATATTCTTAAGCGCTTTCCATCGGTACATTCGGTCGTCGTCAGCAGCGATTGTTGTTGTTGTCGTTCCATTTTTCTTTACTGAGATTGTCGTGCTCAATCTGACCTGCTTGAATCATCCATATACAGTACTGTTTTGTTGTATCACAAGTCATTAGTGCGGCTAGACAAGCACTTTTCCCTAGCCGAGGATCGAACATATTACCATCGTGTTGCTTGTCGGCAGTTCTACCCACCGGACTAGGGTATTGGTGCTTGCAAATTACTTCAACAAATGTCCATTTAAATAAACACTCGCCCACGGCTTTTAAAGTGCTCGAGCTGCTTGTTTATTTACAAACAAAAGCGAGCCTCGCTTTATATGTATATATATATATGTATATATATGTGTGTGTGTGTGTGTGTTATACACACAAACATGGCAAAAAGAATATACATATATATATATATATGTTTGTGTGGGTGTGTGGGTGTTATTATATAATAATTCAAACATGTCAGAAAAGAATAAACACCCGTAAAAACAGTTTATATCAATAAACCTATAATTTATTGAACAAAATAAAAATTATATGATCACTAATGTTATAATTAATACTTGGTTTACATTCCCTGTTTTTAATGCTAGGATCCACCCTTCTAGGCATGGTATTGATCAGTTGACAAATATAATCTTAAGGAATGTCTTGCCATGTCTGATGCAATAATGTTAAAAGGTCAGGCTTAAAAGATGGCTTCTTTTTCTTTTTTGCGACGGTTCCGGTCTAATATGCGCCAAAGGTTTTCAATTGAGTTCGTATTCGAGGACTGACTTGGCTATGGAAGTTAATTAATCCCATTTTAGCTCAACCAATGCTGTGTGTTGTGTTGCCTTAGCAGAGTGACAAGGACGTCCCTATTTTATAGATAGGGAGTTAAATTGGTTCATTTTACCACCTGAGAATATTGGTGAGAATCCTTCATATAATATTGAAACATATTTGCAGAACTGATATTTCCTTTGCACTACACATATCTGAGCGACCATCACCCCATAACTGAGAACCCCCTCCCCCATGTTTTAGCGTTGCTGCAGTCTTTTAAGTCAAACTCTTGTTGAAAATGGTTACGTACCTATATTCTGTGCTTGGTGTTGGCAGGGCGAAGTAAACGTTTCCTTTTCGCAGTTCTACCATAGCTTGTAAAGATACCTGACAGCTGTTCTGGGACTGACACCAGCTTGTGTTTTAATACCAGGGGCTTTGCACCGAGGATCCTCTTCAACATCTTTTTTCACAAAATGCAAGGTTCTTTCAGAGAGCCCGGGGATACCTGTATGAGGTTTTGCGCACTCCTAATCCTTTCTTGTGAATTATGCGATAACTATATTAAGAGTAGAAAAAGACTTCCTGCTATTTTGCATTAAGAAAATCTTGATGTTAACCCACGATTTATCCTCGCAATGCCTATGCCTAATACTCCTTTCGTTCGTGGCATGCTTCAATTTTGTTAGATGCAATCTAATGATATACTCTAAATTATTTCAGCAGTATTCTTATCTGTAAATATATATAAGCATATATTAATTTTAGGAAAAATATTTATATTTGTCCCTATTTTTTCTGTTATGTCTGCATATACATACATACATATATATATATATGTGTGTGTGTGTGTGTGTGTGTGTGTGTGTGTGTGTGTGTGTGTGTGTGTGTGTGCGTATATATATATATATATATATATATATATATATAAGAGAGAGAGAGAGTGAGAAAGAGTGAAAGAGAGGGAGAGTATCAATACAAAAAGGATAAAACAAGTGGTGAATTCCTTTGAAAAAATAAATAAATGAATAATCAAGTGGGAGAGCTTGCAACAAAGTATACATAAGAGTTTAAAAAACAAGCACAACGAAAACTTAGCCTAACCATATCACGGGCTTTCTCGTATTGGGAGGGTCAGTCGGGTAAGTCAAATGTTAACCTGGCTAGCTCTACTCATTTGACTAAGAATAGGTGCTGTATACCAAATTGATGGTGGAATTTAATTTAAGATAGATTTTAATCGGTGTTAGGAATAAGTCGTCAACGTTTTTTTTCAATTTGCCATCGGAGCGCAGTGAGCAAATAAGACAAAAGGTGTGCATTTCACGGTAGCCATCTTCTTTGCCATCTGCTTTCACGTCATGGTGGACGTGGGCGTTTTCAATATACAGATATATTTTTTCCGTCTCCGCTCCCTGGGGAGCCTCTGGGCGGATAGAGATATACACCACACCGTGTGTTATCATTACACTCTCTTCCCTTATTTTGCACAGAAGGAAGAAATAAAGAGTATCAATTATCTGCTTTTTGTGCGTGTGTAAAACCTCATCTCCAGTGAGCCTCCTATAGCGATAAAACAAAACCTTTTTAACGGTGGAAAATCTTTGAAAACTTGTATTTACGTCAGTTCAGACAGAGGTTACATTTTCAGTCGAATGTGTTTATTTCTCTATTTGTGTGCAGTTTATCGTCTACATTGTTTAGTTGTTCAAGTGAGTCACCGCCTATCAAGGCCCAGAGTCCACTCAAGGATAAGTGTTAATGAGTAAATATCATGAAAATCGGTTATGGTGATATTTGAGTAGAAATTATTTACAAAGAACGGTTCAGCAAAAAAAAAATGTTACGCTGTACTTGAAAATGTCTATGTTATATTTAGCTGGCAAACAGCCTTGTGGTATTATGTTCCACGAACGGGCAGCCCAAGGAAAGAAACTTTGCTGGAGGTATTTTTGTTTTAGTTTTAGGTACAGATAGAAAGTGAAATTGTTGATAGTTGTTGTAGCTAGGCGGGGATTTCTCGTTAATAGTGTACGAGGAGGGACCATAGATTGAAGCTCAGTCGAGCACCTGCCATGAAAATGACGATAGAACATAAATAGACTCGCTATGTTTGTTCTGTGAGACAAACGTCGCAGAGAGGAGAAAACGACATCCTCTACCAGATTTTGAAGCCAAATATCTACTTTCAACCGGAAACCCTAGATGCCCGGCTTTCGAAAAAAGTTGATCGTAAATGTTTGTGTTGCGTTTACTCTTCGTCATTATATTCTTCTGGTCATGTCTCATATTGGCCAATGTGAGTGTACTTATTTATAAGTTGTGTCTAAAGCAAAAGAACAAACGTATGCGTGTGTGTTGGTGGGTCGTAGGGCCCACCCTGCTAGCGTCCACATCTTAGTTACGAGTAAGTTCCAATATTTCCAATATAGAATCTCAACTTTAAGATTAATTCTGTCGTTCGTTAAAAACTGGTATTTTTCGACGAGTTTTGTAACTCATGTCTGCTGATCTTCCTTCATCATCCTCATGATCTCTTGATATATTACCACGCAATTACGATTGAGTCTCGACATGTGTGGTCCAAGGCATAGGCATTGCGAGGATGAATCGTGGGTCAACATCAAGATTTTCTTACTCAATGCAAAATAGCAGGAAGTCTTTTTCTACTCTTAATATAGTTATCGCATAATTCACAAGAAAGGACTAGGAGTGCGCAAAACCTCATAAGGCATCCCCGGGCTCTCTGAAAGAACCTTGCATTTTGTGAAAAAAGATGTTGAAGAGGATCCAAAACAAACTTATCTTCGTGTCTGTCTGTGCATTGATGTCGATACATGACTTTATGAAGGACCACTATTTTACTCGTTTCTGTGTCAAGGCTACTGATGTAACCAATCGATAATAGCAAATCCATAAGAAAATCCATGTAAAAGTCTATATGTAAAAGGACGGAAGTCGGATCAATATCTGAATTAAGGCGTTGATGCTACATAATCTTTAATAAGAATATCGGGTTTAATAATGGTAATCTTATCAGATTGAATTCACTTTTTCTTACGGGCAATGGAAATCCCATACATTCACCCTGGAGGACTCTAGATTCCAAGGAGAATTCTTCTTTAATATTTTCTTTCCTCAGCCTGTGGGCCTTTAGAATTTTTCTTTTTGTTAATGGTTCCTCTGACTTTATAAACACGTAGAAATTTAAATATAATATGAACAAACATCTCGTTGCAAAATTCTACACTTAGGATACTTTAATTTCTAACCATAACCCTCAGGAGCTCATTAAGTTTAAATAGCAACATTTTTTGTTGGAAATTAACTCAATAAAATAGATAAACCCCATAATTTATTATACCATACCTGTTCACACTGAAACACTTATCACAATATTCTGTTGATCTATATTAAAAAAACCTTGTTAAACTTTGTAATATATTTCCATTCTATGGAGTTCAGGTGCGAACGAACACCCCAGAATTTTATTATACCATATTTCTTCAAACTGAAACATAATTATCAAAGTATACTTTCGCAGATAAATATGAAAAGTCTTTATTAAAGTTTGTGCCTATTTTCATTCTATGGAGGCCAGGCGCGAACGCAGACCCCACAATTTTATTATACCATCCCTATTTAAGTTAAAACATACTTATCAAAGTATTCTTATGTACATCTATATCAAAAACACTTGTAAACCTTTATTTTTTAATTTTTAATTTTTTTTTATTTCCATACTTTGTGGATCAGGCGCGAACGCAGACCCCACAATTTTAATGAACCACACACACACACACACACACACACATATATATATATATATATATATATATATATATATATATATACATGTGTGTGTGTGTGTGTGTGTGAGAAAGTGAGCGGGGGAGGAATTTGCCTGGCGTAAAATACAATTAAATATGATATTCCAATTTTTCCAGATTTCGTATATATATATATATATATATATATATATATATATATATATATATATATATATATATATACTTAAAAGAGTGTTTTTTATTACTTTCTTTCCCCATGTATAGCAAAGTCATAAAAAAAACATAAAAACCTTCACCAATGGACCAAATGTCCCCTCTTTGAAATTAACTTTGACCGGACACTACCAACACTTACTATTGGAAACAGAATGTCTGAGACCACATCACTCTGCAAAACACATTTAGTATCAGCAGATGAAAAATAACATTTCAAACTCCCATTTAAAAAAAAAAAAAACTTTTTACGAAAATATCTGAAGAAAACGAACCAAAGCTTGAAACGTGTTATAAAAATATTTTAAAATAAAAATATGATAAAAGGCTAAAATACCCAGAATTGTTGATGGCTACACTCTTTTAAATATACATTTTTTCTCTCGTTGGAACTACACACACACACACACACACACACACACACACACACACACATATATATATATATATATATATATATATATATATATATATATATATATATATAATGTCAGGTTGATATTTTCCAAAGGTAGGGTAACCAGTGAAATATAACGAGGTTCATACAAGAGTGCTCAATAGAGAAGTAGAGCAGGTTACATTATATATATATATATATATATATATATATATATATATATATAAACACTGATCCAATCTAATGCTTTTTGTTTAGAAACTCTATGTTTATTTTATATGAAAATAGAACTTATCCAAATGAAAAACTAAAGCTATATTCCAACTTATGTTTTTATTTATCTCAAAATTAAGTTCTTTTAACAAATTAAAACTTTTCAATATTGAATTTATTCTTACATATTCTCATCAGAAAAACTAGAAATTTTACTAAGAAAGAAATAGGCATAACTGTATAACGTCGGAAAAAATCTATAAATATCGCATATTTATCTATGTAGGCATCTTAGGGTAAAACTAATCAAATCTTACATATAAATTTTACTGTCTTTACTGGGGCGTGCAATAAGTAATTCCCTTGACCCACTTCCCATAGAAGTAGAGCAACGAAACTTGGCACAGTTATTAGTCTTTCTCTACATAGGAACCAACCAGAGTTATGCATTTCTCCCATCGTTTGATGCAGCTCTGGAGACCGTTTTTGTAGAACACCTCAGGTTGGTCCTCCAACCACGACGTGTCTTCAGAAATCAAGGCTGCATCATCTAGGAAACACTTTCCTTTCAAAAACACCTACATGGCTGGGAATAGGTGAAAGTCAGAGGGTGCAAGGTCAGGAGAATAGGGAGGATGGGGAAGGATTACATAACCACACGCCCGTGTTTCTGATCTGGCGACATGCAAATTGTGGACCGGAGCGTTGTCCTGAAGGAGGATGGTACCTTTGCTGATCTTGCCCCGCCTCTTGATTTTAATAGCTTCCCTTAATTTCCTCAAAAGTGAAGCATAATAGGCTCCTGTAATTGTGGTACTCTTTGCCAAGAAATCGGTCATAACTACTCCGTCCTGGTCCCAGAAGACTGTGAGCATGACCTTGCCAGCGGAGGGCTGCACACTTGCCTTCTTTGGAGGTTGTGAGTCCAAGTGCTTCCACTGCATTGACTGGGCTTTGGTCTCTGGATCATAGTGATGGACCCAGGTTTCATCCTGTGTAATCAGTCTTTTGAAATATTTTTACTTATCTTCTCAGCATATCTCCAAATTTATCCTCGAGCATTCGATGTGTTCTCGCTTCTGGAATGGTGTGAACAACCTGGTAATCCATCTGGCAGACACCTTATGCATATTCAAATGGTCATGAACGATAGTTTTCACAGACGCTGCACTAATCTTGACATCTTGGGCTATTTGGCGAATAGTAGTGCGCCGATCTTCCAAAATGGCAGCCTCAACTTGACGGACCGTTTCCTCATCAATGGTAGAAGTGGGGTGACCAGGTCTAGGATCTGTTTCCACAGACTTCCGGCCATGTTTGAATTCACGATGCCAGCGTTTTACAAGGTCATATGATGGGGCATTATCACTATAAGTTTCTTTCATTTCATCCAAAGTCTCTTATGGTGTGCGTCCTTTCAAATACAAAAACCAGATCACTGCTCGACATTCAACAGGCTCCATTTCACACCTGACAGAATTTCAGCTAGATCAGGCAACGGGAAATGGGTCAGAGGCATTACTTATTGAACGCCCCTCATACTAAGCACTAGATCAGTGAACGTTAGTAAATGATATATACAACATTTATATATTTGTAATTGCTTTATGAACATTGAACGTTCCTTGATAGTTTTCCCTTTGTTTATTTACAAAGATAGCAAACCATTGTAGATACCATATAACACATACGCTCGTTCTGTGATCTAGTGTGTATAGATATCATTAACGATCGTGCTTAACTCGAGAATGGTAGATTATATAATTGTTCATATAAAGACTGGTTCGTTGTATCTTTAATCCGGTTTTACTAGCACCATCCTAAGTTGATAGTCGGCAGATCTAACCACTACACAACTGGATGAGCGTTGTTAGTAAATTATATCTACAATGTTTGTGTATTAACGCTTGTCGTTGCTTGATAGTGCTCCATTATTATAATAGGTAAATGTGACGCTTTATGTCAACCATACAACTCAAATTTAAGAAAAAAATAAACAGTTAAATTTAATATATATATATATATATATGTATGTATATATATATGTATATATATATGTATATATATGTATATATATGTATATATATACATATATATTAAATTTAATATGTATATATATATGTATATATATGTATATATACATATATATACATATATATTAAATTTATATGCATATATATTAAATTTAATATGTGTATATATATATGTATATATATGTATATATATGTATGCATTTTGCGTGATCAAAACATATAAAAACGAACTATTTCCTTCTTTTTTATCTCTCTCTATTTCCTCTCCCCCTTTTCTTTTTATCATCACTCTTTCTCTTTCACTCTCTATCTTACTGTCTCAATCTCTCTCTTTTGTTATCTATCTATGTATCTCTATCTTCTTTTGTCTCTCTATTTCTATATTTATGTACTTCATATTCCCCTCCGCATTCTCTTCTTTACCCCCCCCTCTCAATCATTCAACGCATATTGGGTTTTCTCTTTGCCTTGTTTCTATTTTCCATCATATTACTTTATCTCTTCTACTGTGCATTTTTCTCCTCTCTATCATTTTATTTTTTATGTACAAGAGCACTTAATACTAAATCCTGGGAACATACACACCAGAAAGAACAGTTGGAAATAAGTTATATACCATTCGCCATGACTATGCAAGTCCTACAGCTGCGCACTTAGAAAACGAAGCTAATAAACCTGATGTCGTGATATTGGGCAAGAAAAACAATGGAGCAATTTAAAACGTTACTATCCCTAATGATGCTTGGTTCCACAGGGGTGCAAGATAAAAAATAACGAAATACTAAGGTCTTATGTACGGCATGAAAAGAAACTGGAATCCTAGGAAGGCGTACATAATGCTATTAATTATAGAAGCAGCCAGATTCAGGAAAAAGAATTTCAAAAACTACACGGTAAACCAAGTGTAAGCGAGACACTATCAATTGCACTTAAAAGGGGAGTTAAAATTTTACAAAAGTATCTCAATTGTAATGTCTGAGACAGCGAGTTTGGCATCCAGTAAAATGCCCCATCCCCGGTTTGAAGAAAATAAGAAAATTAAAAAAGAGAACACGGAATGTTTTCCTTTCGTTTGCTTTCCTACATAAAAAAGCAATATTTCCGCAGCTTCCATTGACAATAACAGCTGCTGCGTTCTTCTGAAACAAAAACAGAAACAAAAAATAGCAACTGTAGAGTGCAAATACAGCTTGCGAAACAAAAATAAAATACTTCTTGGTTTGTATTTTTTGTCACTTCTAAACGAGCAAAAAACTTTATAAAACTCGAGAGACAATTCGGGCAGGTGCAAGTCGTTCTACAGTTTTCGACACCATGTTGTTAATCAGTTAATCAGTTTAATCTGTTTAATCTGTTGTATTTGTATCAAAACAATGTGTTGCTAAAGGAGTTGCACTTCTGTGTAGAGGGATCACGAAGGGTGTGCTTCAGGATTGCCTGGTCTGCATGAAGTTCTCCTCGTTGATCATAACTGTTTATTAATCTAAACGTTTAACCATGACGAATAAAGCAGTAAAGATCAACATGCGAAGTTGGGCAACGTTTGGCCCAGAACACACGAAGGTGCATAAACAACATTACTACTTTTACTGCGGTTCCGTATCTTACTATATACTGCCAAATCTCTGCAGATATTCCTTGTATGTTTGCTTGCCAACTTGTCACCGCGTAAAGCAGATCGCGTCATCGTTTTATAAGGTCATCTATTAAAACAGAGGTAGGGGTAACCGTATATGATGTCGCAAAAAAAAAAAGTAATGAAGACATCTATCCAATTTGGAAGAGAGGGAAGCCCCATTTGTAGCCGACTTGGCAGTATCTTCTATGTATTTATTCAAAATAAACATCGATTTTTTTATAGCTAAATCTAAAATAGTCTATTCATCGATAAACGTGTAGATTGGTTGGACGCATCTTTATAGTCGCCGATCTTGTTTTAATTAATCGGCAGTGCTGATAAGGCAGAAGATCTAACCCACGTGAAAATCGAGACCACGTGTCACATCTTGATCTCGTGGAAAAGGGCGTGTACATGAAAATATGTATTAACGAATGCCACTGGTTTTAATTAAATTCATCTGCAAGTGTAGGGAATGCCATCTGTATTAATACTTGAATATGAATATTAATATTTAAATATGACAATCATAAGTTCTTCGAAATATGATGTAGGTTGCGATTAACATCCTGTTATAGTTTCCATTACAAATATACACTAAATCTCCATTGTAACACTTTCAGTAAAATGTTGAATTGTCTGAGAAAAAAATGAAATAGTACTGATTTCGTACAGATTTCTGAGTTTCACAGAAATATTTTTGTGTTCAATAAAATATACCCGAGGAAGGCCGGATGTTAAATCGACCTAGATGTTGTAAAAACAACACTTAAGATAAGAATAACCCAGACAATACAAATCATCGAACCTTATCATAAAATTCAGAAACGTGACTAAAACTTGGTGGGCCAATCCGGCAGAGACTGAAGTTTATTTGTATTGAATATGACTGAATTGCAGAAAGAATTGTGAATTGTATTAACGATTCTGTACGCAGATTTTTAGAGGGAAATCAAATGGTATCTCAAATTTGCTATATATTTTTTTCAAAATATATCAAGCGTAATTAATGGTTATTAAAAAAAGGAAAACGTTTATTTGTGAAAATCCAAGAAAAGAGTTGCATGTGGAGAGAGGGAATTTGAGAAAGAAATATCCAACCATATACAAACTAGCTCCTGTATTATACTCCTAAGTACTAGAACTTATACTTTAGCTTTAGATCATACAATAAAGACGTTGATGATGGACATTGCATCCCGGATATTAATTTCGGACAGAGCTTGCACACCATTGGCTATATAATTTATTGCAAGATTTTAAAGATATTTAGAATGTACCATTTAAAATATATAGGGTAACCAGTAAGTCACAATTGCCATCTGATTTTGATAAAACGATTTAACAATTTGGTGTTCATCCTTCGTTGCTATACTTATAAGTGATTAATTTCTAAAATAATTTCTATACAATAACTGAAATAATTAATCATAAAATGGCAGGATCTTGCAACCTTTCAATCAGTTTTGGTTACACTGTATATTATCTGAAATTAGGTTTAACATCTTAACTATATTTGTAGCGTCTTAGTCTTATGTTCTGCAGATAATAACAGGTCAAAGTGCATAACAACGAGACACGCCACTTCTTCCTAAGAAAATGTTCCGTACTGGGCGGTGTAATTTGAAAATTTGGCCCCTGTGAATTTTATGTTTAGTCTATACGAACATTTTGGTCAACACAAAAGAAAATCTTTCATTCAAATATGTAATAAGAAAAATAAGTAATTATGATAAAATTTTAACACTAGTGCAGTTTAACATCTACAAGAAAATTTAGAAAGTCATTCTTTATATCGGGAGGGGAATATGTTTACTATTCTCTTACGGGGACGAAACACTCCTACAATGAATATATTTAATTAATTGGGTTACGCTAAACTGCACTACTTCCGGCATATATTTTAAATAAATACTTCTGCAGTTTAAATCCCGTTTTTTTTCCATGAGTCTCACTCGGCAACGGCCGGCAGACGACGAAAACCAGCCGAAAAATGCCGAGTGAGCTTATTCACTGAGAAACGGAGTGGCAAAAAGAAATGCGAGCGAGCAGATGTCACCAAATTCGAATAAAAAAAAAGAAAAGGGAAGAATCTTATTGCGCTTCAAATAACAAATCTTTATTCTTGTGACAAGGGAAAAAAATGAAAGGCTTTCTTTCAACCGGCAGAAACTTCTCTTCCTAAGGAAATAGCCTATCGTCAGGAAACTACATATTGCTCCCCGCTAAAAAAGTGTAGCCCTAACACCCCATAATAAATATAAAATATATTTAAAAAAGACAAACGTATTTTCAAAACGAGATTTTTTGCAGAAAATGCATAAAGCAATGTCGTCGTCGGCTGCTTCCAAAACAAAATTTTCTTTGGAAAAAAACTAAAAAGTTGTTTAAAAATATTTTTAAAAAAATACGCCATTTTCTTTAAAAACAAAATTTTTACAAAAAATATCTATATCTGAAAATAAAAATAAATATTGTTCTTTGTTCCTTAGAACAAAAGAAATACATTTTTTTATTAATTCAAAGAAAAGTTACTTTTCATACAAAAAAAAAAAAAAAATAGAAAATTAAATTTTTTTCACTAATTCAAAGCAACAAAACTTTTATTACAAAAAAAGTTGATAAATAAACGTAAATTTTATGAATTTATTACGATACGTTGTTTTATTTATCTTTTTTCCTTTTCGTATTGACTTCTGTTCGCTCAATATCATCCGGCGGTTTTCGTCGTCTGCCCGGCGTTACCGAGCGAGACTCACGCTAAAACGGGATTGAAACTTCAGAAGTAATAATAAAATAAAAGTCATGCAATGTTGTCATTTTTAGAAACAGTCAACCGAATGTTTCTAAAATGAATTTATTAAAGAAAATATGCATTTCTCCAAAAATATGATTTTTTAAAAATTAGAAATTAACTTGTTTTAATTATGAATGTGTATTTGTCCAATACTTATGTCTTTTTTATGTTCCGTGTTCACAAATAGTATACTTATTATTTTCACTACAAATGCAACAACGATTCTGATTTATACTAGTTTTATGAACTAAATATGTTTTAATTTTTAAGAATATGTTTAGATCAGTTTTGAATTTATATGTTGTAATGGGCGATTTATTTTCGGGATGAGCCGGATTCAGAGAAATATTTTCAGTGAAAAAATGGTTTTGCAAGTTTTATAATTAGATGTGAGAAACGAGAGATATTGTCATATGACAAACAAATAATTTCAGAAGGCATGTATTCATAAAAAGTTTAGATATGTTGAAATGGAAGTTTACAGCAATAGGAAAAATATAGAATGCTCGTGAAAATTTTTAGTATTTTTGTAAAAACTAGTGGAAATCATTACCTGGAACATTGAAAAAGTAGGAATCGATTAACTACGAGCCGTGAATTTTAAGGGTAAGGAAAATCGTTTTCAAAACTCATTTATATAAAGTATAAATCATCGAACGTTGTTCATAAGAGTCAATTTCTTTTTTGTTTATCATATTAGAAAAAAGTTCAGTGGAAAAGACTGGGCATATTTCAATGAATAAAATTCATACAGGTTTGGCAGACGATAATAAATCAAGCATTTTGTGTGTGTGTGCGTGCGTGCGTGTGTGTGTGCGTGTGCGTGCGTGTGTGTGTTCTTTAATATTAGTGTGTGTATGAGTGGCGAAATGTTGTAGAGATTAGCTCCCAAAAGAGGAGCGCCAACGATACCAATCCGTAGACTGGGGTCAACTGTGTGCCACTGGTTGATTGAAAAAACATTTGGTTTTTTAAAGGATTTAGGTGGCTCCCAGAAAGACCATTTCGCACAAATTCAAAAAGTTTTCTAATAGGTCCAAAATATAATTATTTGTTTTTACTCAAGATAATGTATGCGCGGACGCCGTGCCGATGTGTGAACATCGACTACTACAGATAGTCTTGCTTTTCGTTAGCGACCTATTTGTGGAACTTCAATGGCAAAAATATATCTGTATTCGTTCACACATCTTTTGCTAGGCTGGACGGATTATATAATTGTCAAAGAACTACATACAATATGTTGTTCTAGCAAAATGTTTTGTTTGGAACTGGTAAAATTATTCCAAACGCTATTGATAATGTTTATCAAATAATGTCTGTATTTTTCTCTTATCGCTTGTATTTTAATTCGTGTTTTTCAACATAACTTAGTAACTCATAAATCTAGTTTGTCACGCCATAGCCATAAATAGTTTGTCAGAATAATGTTTTAAGCTGTAGTTATATCTAATAAAAAGTGTAGGTCAGTTGGTAGAACATCGAACTGAACACATTAAGGGTTTAGTTTCGACCTCCGATTATGGCATTCCGTTTATTTATTGAGAATTTATTGTTAATGCAATAATTTCAATTTCTAAAAAATAATTGAGATCGTTGCTATTTCGAAATGAGACTTTTACAATGTATTTATTACGATTAAAATATGTGACCGACGGACAGACAGACAGACATAATCTCTATTTATATTAGCTAATGAGGCGCTTTATATTTTCAATTGTTTTTCAATTGCGAACAACGAACATGTCAAACAAACGAGAAGAGCCAAAGTACATCGTTTCCGCTTGTCATGACTTAATTAAAAAGTAGTTCCCTCGGCGTTTGTTCAGACTTATTTTCGAGTAGATTTGCAAGCACGACTGAGTAGGGATTGAATTACTACGCACTTTTACTAAGTAGACAGGCGCGGGCATGTCAAATAGCGGCGGGTTATGGCATCTAATATTTTTGTTCTTGTACGTTTGAATCGCTTGAAGAGATCGGATCAATTACCCTCGCAGCTGCTTTTATACAAAATGAGGTTCCCCTCGAAATCATCCTGGCATTTAAAGGTTTGTCCCGAAATTCTACCGCGATGGTTTAACTAGGCTTTAGGGGTGAATCTTCACCGAAATTACCTTCTCCTTCGGGAAAAAGACTGGTTAATTGCCAATCGCCTGAGTCACCTTCACCTGGATATACCTTTTTTGGCTATTTTTGCACCTTCAAAAAAGTAACCTATAACGTTAACGTTTAACGTGCGATATTTTGGCTTTTTGGGGCCAAAATCAAAGTGTAACATCTGTTCTTATATTACCCTTTCTCTGTTCTGTCCTAGGTTACTAAAGGAGAAATTTCTCTTGAATTACCCAATTCTTATTTTGTCACCGTCCAGAATGCCAGATTTGGGGGAACTTCACATTAAAACTGACCTTGTGTCTATCTCTACTCTTGTGAGGGTGAAAATAAGTAGGATTCGTTCTCAGTATTAAATTTGACAGACCAGTGGCTGCCACGGTGGCTCTAGATCTCTTCCTTCTCGGTCCTAGGAATAACACCATTACCTTTTCTCCTCGAAGAAAATTTATTGTCGATCGCCCGAGGCGCGCCTCTTCAACGACGCCGACAGATCCATTCATGGAATTTTGGTAGAATCAGAGTAACCCTTGGAGAACGCTTGCCTTCTCCACTTCCGGCGTTTGAAAAGAAAGCAAAAATAATCTGCATTTTAATGAGGTGATACAACACAAAATAGTCGAGAAGGGTTGAGGAGAATGGACAGGCCGGAAGAAGGATACTAACCAGATCTCAATTGGAAAAATGCAGAGAACATGTGAACAGAATAATTGCAACGCAAATTTCCGAAAAGACCAATAGTTGCTGCCAACGAGAATTCTATGGTATCTTGTTGCTGCAATAACGAAAAAAATAATTGCAAATATTATCGAAAGATCTTGATAGTAACAGAAATCTGGCGAGACTTGTTACCTAAACCAGAGTATATTATCAGTGAGTAACAACTATTATTATTATTATTGTTATTATTGTTATTATTATTATTATTATTATTATTATTATTATTATTATTATTATTATTATTATAATATTAAAATAACAACCTACTTTCAGTGATTGCAAGAGAAGAGATTGAATGGATGGTTAGGAATGAAATGAATAACGAAAGTAAAATTGATGAAACTAGCGCTGATGAGAGAACTGAGAGAGTAGAAATTGCAGAAGGGAAATGTAAGCGATGATGGGAGGCGGACAACTGAGGAGGTATGGAATCCTATGGTTAGGGGAAGTAATGAGAAAGAGTTTGAAGGATCTAAAGCAGATGAGATCATTGACTCTGAGACAATGGAGCCAGTGAAAGGAGCAGATGTATGGAGAAGTGGTGATGAAGTTCGAACTTTGACTTCTGTAGAAAAAGAAGTACTTCAGAAGTTAAGAGAGGTTCTTCTTAGAGACGATATCATATAGATTCCAAGTATGAAGAGTAGTGATAGGCGAAAGGTAAAAAACGAGATAAAAATAATTCAAGGAGTAATTCACAACATCATAAGAAAGAACATATCGATTACGGAACTTAACACGCTTCTGTATGCAGCGTCATACGTTATTGCGAATCGTCTTGGCTTATTACAGAAGAAAAAGGGAAAAATGAAGGATAGAAGGCCACACTGGCAGAGGCGGCTTGAATAAAGTATTAAACGGTGGCGGAAAGACATTGGTAGAATCGAAGAAATAAGAAAAGGAGTTAAATTAAGACAGAAAGCCAAGGACGAGCGTGAAAGGAGGTATAGATTGCTGGAAAAAGGAACGATGAACTTTCTAACAGTGTTGAAAGAGAAGGTCCACACTGGTGGTATGAAAATTAGGAACTTTGTTGGAAAAAGTGTTGCATTTCGGAAGAACAACCTTTTTCGGAACAATCAGTCTCAGCTGTATAAAGAATTAAATGGTAGTAAACAGGCGGGAAATAACAACACTCCAAATGCAAAAGATGCAAGGAAGTTCTGGAGTGGGATTTGGTCTGTCAAAGGGCGATATAATGAGAAGGCTAGCTTGTTGGGAGAGGTCAGAGAAAGGCTATCAGAAATGCAGCAGATGAAAACGTTGAGATAACCATCGATGACGGTAAGGCTGGCATACGAAGGATGACAAACTGGAAGGCACCTGGTCCAGATGGAGTGATGGGCTTCTGGTTTAAACAGTTTCCATGCCTTTATCCACCTATAGCTGCTACTCTGCAAAGGGTTTTAGAGCCGGGAGATGTCCCTGATTGGCTTGTGAAGGGAAGAACAACACTGATTAGGAAAGATCCTGCAAAAGGAACAGATGCCAATAATTATAGACCAATTACATGTCTGCCATTGATGTGGAAACTGTTGACTTGAATATTTGCGGAGAAAATTTATGAACATCTAGAGAGTAATGGTGTTTTTCCTGGCGCACAAAAGAGCTGCCAGAAAAGCTCGAGAGGTACAAAAGAGCAACTACTAATTGATAAAGCTATAATGCAGGATGCGAAGAAGAAGAAGAAGAAGAAGAAGAAGAAGAAGAAGAAGAAGAAGAGGAATCTGAGCGTAGCATTGATCGATTACAGAAAGGCTTATGACATGGTTCCTCATTCATGGATACGTGAAACTATTGATGATGAAGGTTGCTGAGAATGTGGTAGGGCTTTTGGAGACAAGTATGGCTCAATGAAAAACGGTTCTGACAGCAAACAGAGAGGAGATGGGGAAGGTTGGCATTAAACGTGGGATATTTGAAGGAGATTCGTTATCGCCACTTCTTTTTGTAATGATAATGATGCCACTGAGCATCCTCTTCAAAAGAGAAAACTGGGGTATAACTTTGGATCTGGTGAAAGACGCCTCAACCATCTACTGTTTATGGATGATTTGAAAATATTCGGTAGAAATGAAAAGGAAATAGAGAGACTGGTAGAACTTGTGGGGACATGCTCAGAAGATTTTGGGATGGAGTTTGGGATTAGTAAATGTGCGGTGCTGGTGATGAAAAGAGGAGTAAAGGTTCATTCGAATGGAATAGTGCTGCCAAATGAAGAAATCACGAAAGAAATAGAAAATACAGGATATAAGTATTTGGCGTACGGGAGTGTTTTGAGATACAGCGCGGGAATTTTATAATGGTCTGACAAGGATTTTCATGCCATGGATATCAAAAGAAGAAAAGTTTTAGCAATGTTTGGTATATTTCACATTCGAAGTAGCATAGTAAGGCTGTATCAAAAGAGGAAAGATGATGGGAGAGGATTGAAAAGTGTAAAAGATTGTGTTAGAACCAAGGAGATGTCGTTGAAGGAGCATGTGGTTAGAAGTGAGGAGTGGATGCTTAAGTTTGTGGCCAATGAAGTGGAGGTATGTGAGACCAAGGCTGATTATGTGAAACGTATGGATAGAGAAAGGGCAGAGGAACTGGCTAGGAAGAAATGCATGGAAGGTTCTTCCCGGATATAGCAGAAGTGGCTGATGAAAGATCATGGCAATGGCTTAGAGCTGGATATCTGGCTAAGAGTGCTGAAGCTTTTGTTTGTGCAACACAAGAGCAGGCATTAGGAACACGATTGTTCAAAAAAGTGCTTCTAGGAGAGGAAGTTGCTGCAGAATGCTGGATTTGTGGTAAGACCTCGGAGTCAATTGCTCACCTTGCAGCAGGGTGTAGTAGACTGTCCCAAAGAGAGTACCGCAAAAGGCACGATCGCATGGGACTCCGGATATATTGTGAGGTGTGTAAAAGGATTGGGGTGAAGTGTGCTGGAAAATAGTTTGAGGAGGTGCCTGATGAAGTGAGAACAAGTGAGGATAGCAAGGTAAAGGTATGGTGGGACAAAAGTGTCATAACGACCAAGCAATTGGAACATAATCGTCCGGATTTGGTCGTCATTGACAAGGTCTCAAAAAACTAGCAGATTGTAGACTTTTCAGTACCCTGGGACAGCAATGTGAAAGAGAATGAGAATGAGAAGTGTAGCAATTATGCTCCATTGGCCTTGGAGATAAGGAGTATACACGGGGTTAAAACACAAATAATCCCGGTCGTAGTTGGTACACTAGGAGTAGTATCAAGTCGTCTGGAAGGACAATTGAAAAAACTACAAATCCTCGATGTTTTAGGCGGCCTTCAAACCTCTGCAATTATAGGTACCACCAACATCCTTAGGAAAACCCTTGATCTTTGAAGCTCCTGGTTTGAAGCCGGGATTGAGGGAAATCCTCTGGAAATGAACCCCATCCCTTTCCAGAGAGACGTTGATAAACGAAATCAGAATTATTATTATTATTATTATTATTATTATTATTATTATTATTATTATTATTATTATTGTTATTATATAATACTGTTATTATTATATAATATTATATATCATTATAATTATTAGTATTATTATATAATACTATTATTATTATTATTATTATTATTATTATTATTATTATTATTATTATTATTATTATTATTATAGAATGCTACATATTTCAACAAAACATACACTTACCCAAGCACATTAAATGCAGTTAAGACTAAGCGTCGTGGTAGTTATAACCGCAGAATCGGACACATACCTTCTTGTAACATATTTTTTATGAATTATACCACTGTATTTGTTATGATGATTTACAAAAATAAAAGAAATTGAAATATTTAGATCATAATTGAGATTTAGATGCCTTTATAAGGAGACTTTCTATCACCATTGCTGTTTATCATAGCCATAATAAAAATTTAACATAATTAGAAAAACATGAAGAAAATCTGAATCTTTAGCCATAACGTTCATATAGAGTTGGAAATGGAAAAAAATTGCACTGCTAGAAATGAAAAGGGGAGAACTCTAATCAGCGGAATAATACATACATCTGCGAGTACTGGGAACAGAAAACATCAAATAAATGAAAGTGAAAATTGGAAAGAATACCCAAAAATATAATAATGATAATATTAGAAACTAAGTCGAGATGACGATAATAATGATGATGATAATGATAATGATAATGATGCACTCGATGTACTTGAGCGGTCATCCAAAAAGGAAACATTTTAGGGAATATGAAATTTACATGTACTTTCTAGTCGCATGTAATGATCACCAAAGTCAACATCGCTTAACTTAGGTGATCTAACAAGAGTCGTTGAGTCAACGAAATGGTTCCGTTTAATGGAGACTATCTACATTATATTTGTCTTAGTCTGATCGTCTGTCTGTCCGTTCCACTTTCTCTCAGAATCTGTTGAGCCGATCTGGTTGAATATTTGCCATTATTTTTGTTATAGTCATGTCACAACCTTTTCTGAGAAGTAATTGAAAGGAGCAGAAACTGTTGGGGAGACACTTCTGCTTTTCTTTTACTCAACGAAACTAACGGTCATTTTTTGGCGTCCGTGAAAACTGCAACTTAACGCTTGGCTGAAGATCCCATCGGAAGGTAAATTTAAATTCACAGTGATGACGTTGCACACCAGAATCCAGTCTCCTCACACACTTCGTTGCTTATGTGAAGACATATTTATTTTATTTTATTTTATACGCGTGAAGAGTGCCGTCACAATTCTGGTTGAAAATAGTGGGCAATCATTGTGAAGTTTGCTAACGAGAATAGACGAAATATAATGATGAAGATGAACCTGAAAGACTGATATTTTCATTAAAAAAATGGTTTAAAAAATGAGGTCAACATCTGTTCGCCGGACAAAATGTCGGGAAAGTATTTGCGTGTGATTAGGGTGGCGGTAATTTTTTGTAAAGCGAAACAAATATCGATTAATTTGTAAAAAAAAAAAAAAAAGACAAAAAACGAGTATTTCCACACTTAAATAGCCATCGTGTTTTCTATTTTGTCAGTTTATACCGTTATAGTCTCTTTCTCTGATTCTCTCCATCTCTCTTTATTTCCCTATGTCCCTCTTCTTATCTGTCTTGCTTCCTTCTTCTGTCTCTGTACTTCCCCCCTCTCTTTCTTTCTCTCTCTCTCTCTCTCTCTCTCTCTCTCTTCTCCCAGCTTCCGCTTCTCTATCCCTTTCAGAGTCTTCTCTTTTTTCTTTCTTCGTTCTCTTCTTTATCTCTCCCAGCTACTATCTCCATAGCCACCTTCTTTCTCTCTCTCTACTCTCTCATTTCGTTCATTCTCCGTCTTATATCATCTTTATACCGTCATTCCTCTTTTTCAACCCCTCTTTACCTTTCTTTCCCTTTCTGTACCTCCCCTCACTCACTTTACAATCCTCCCAGTCGCCACTCCTCTCTTTCTGTTTCTTCCATACTATTCTCTCTTCATTCTCCTCTCTGTTTCTTCCTCTAACTCTCGCCGCCACATCTCTTTCCCCTATCTCTGGCCCTATATTTTTCTGTGCCCTTTCTCTCTCTATCCCTCCTTCTCTCTCTCTCTCTCTCTCTCACACACTCTCTCTCTCTCTATCCCACTTCTCCCTTACCTTTATTGTTTTTTTCTCTCTGAATTTTGGTAGTTTCGGGCTGTATGCAGTTGTCGAGTATACATCGTGATAAATCTGCAACACGATGCCGCTATGGATATAATATCGTCGTTAGGTGTGCTGATGAAGACGCACATAATTAAAACAATAAAATTATGAAGAAAATTCAAGGCACACGAAAAGTAAAATCAGGACAAAATTCTTAGTTAAAAGAATATTCAAATACAATTGTGCAATGTTTGATGACGTCAAGCGACAGGCTATAATAGTTTATCAGAAGGGAAGACGGAACGAATTCCAAAGTGTAACAAGCGAAAACAAAAAGCAGATGGCATTAAATATATAACAAAGAATTGGGATTAAAAATAGCAATGTTTAATGACATCCATCGTTATGCAAGCAATAGTAATCAATCTAGATGAATAGACAAATCGAGAAAAAAGGAGAACATAAATAACCTGGAAACTAGATAGAGAGCGCCCGAGAAATTAACGCACACACTGTCGCTCATTTGTAATAACATACGCACACGCCGCTAACAGTACAGATCAGAACTAACTGTAAATCGCAGCTTGTTTGTGTTTATTGATCATTAATAAATATAGAAAATACTTTAGAGTCATGGTAAGGATGTTATACGTTTTCTTCGTGTCATTGATAGTGAAAACAACTCAGCAAGAAATACAGCAAAACACTGTAAGCGTTGTGTAAAAAAAAAAAAAAAAAACAGAAAAAAAATAACGGAACACTACAAATTATGACTCTGTCTCTATCTCTCTCTTTCTCTGTCTGTCTCTGTCTTTGTCTCTCTCTCTCTATCTCTCTCTCTCTCCCTCTCTCTCTCTCTTCCGAATTAGAGTACATACTGCAATAAGGAAAAGTAACTTATTACTTTTAACATCTATAACATCAATTTTTCCTTCGAGCCTTAATTCGCAGATCTTCATGTTTACCAGTTGAAATAAACAGCCATCACTTGAGGACGGCCCCTGTTTTGATAACCACCTACAACTAACTTTCATTTCAGGCCTGAAATGTAAGAAGAGGTTAATGTAATCCGTTCAATTATTGTGAAAAAATGTCTCCCTTTAAACAGTTAAATATAAACTTACAAACCGTCTTAATAAGAACGCAGGAAATAAATTAAAACATAAAATGCAATTTCAGTTATAAATATACGGAAAAATAAATAAATATAAAAAGATAAAATAAAATAAATAAAATAATATTGAATATTTACAGAAGTCCAATATTGTTAAGTTTAAATGCATTTTGCTTTCTCTAAATTACCTTTATATAAAACTTGTTGCTAAAATGGCTGGAAAAATGGCTAGAAAAATGGCTGGATTATTCTATAGTTTCAAAAAGTATCACACTCCTGATGTAATCCATTTCCTGTGTAACGGCCGATAGCCATTAGTCGCGTGCTCTCGTGTAATGAATGAATGCGTGAATGTAGGATTGACATGAAATTCTTAAAGATAAACTAAAATGACGGAAAAATGGGCTGAAATTACTTAAATAAATAAAAAGTAAATGACTTAGAATGATTTTAATGAACTTAAGGATGAATTGAATGACCTTAAGAATGACTTGAATGCTTAAAAAATAATGACTTTAATGAACTTAAGAATGAATTGAATGACCTTAAGAATGGTTTGAATGCTAAAAAAAATAACTGGAAACCTTCAAAAACAACTTCAATGATCTGGAGAATGACTTGAATGACTTTGAGACTGATTGGTTGTAAACGGTGATCAGTTTACATTAAATTAATACAGAAAAGTGATCCCCCACTTTATATAATAAAGTTACAATCATAAATACAGCATGTAGTAAGAACATATACTACATTTTGATTTTGGCAAAAAGGCCAGGAAAAGGGTATTTATTTGTCCCCCACCGAGCAAATTAGGCACTAGTCCGATTTTTAATGTGAGGAGTGAAGGGGAAATGGGAACCAACTCTCCGGCGAGTAGAGGAGCTGGATAGTGACAATTGGTATGAAGGGTTGCCGCTACATTGACCAAGGTCTTATATGTGGGGTTGGTATTCATTTGCTCCTCCACCGAGCAAAGAAGGCACAAGGCCGATTTTAATGTTAAGAGTGAAGGGGCAATGAGGACCAACTCCCCGGGGAGTAGGGGAGCTGGATAGTGACAATTGGTATGAAGGGTTGCCGTTACATTGACGAAGGTCTTATATGTGGGGTTGCCCCCACATATGGTCTTTGCTTACAGTATCTGCCGGAAGAGATACTACACTTTGATCTTGGCCAAAAGGCCAAGAAAAGCTTAAAAAGCTAAGAACAGCATCTATTAACAAAAGACCTTTGATCTTAACCAAAAAGGCCAAGCACAAAAGTGTTACGGACAGACCGACAGACCGACAGATCGACCGACAGACCGGCGGAGTGACTTATAGAGTCGTTTGCACGCGACTTAAAACCAGATACGTTCTAATATGGCGTAGTGCTGTCAAATCTATACGTTTTATTGTTTTGACAAAGCACAAAACCAACTTTGCAATCTAATGGGAAATGTTGTCTCCTCTTTCCTAAAGCTTCTTTTTTTTACTTACGCTCACCGCCAACAAGTCATACCACCACTTGGACGTAAGGAACTACTATTTGCTAACATGCCTAAGAGCATGCGTAGGAAAGATTACTGTTGGTTTTCCTTACATTTAAACTTCTGCATATCAGTACAGTCAGGGAAGCAGGTAGCAGGAAGGGAATTCCAAAGTGTAGCTGTTCAAAGGAAGAAACTAATAGAGTAGAAATCTTTCTGGCATTTTGAGACCCCAACAGTGAAGGGGTGAGATTTTGTTGCTTAGCAGATTTGTCGGGAATATGTAGGCCGAGGGAGCACAAGTGTAATGAGTTCATCAGAGCACATTTGTACGGAAGAGATGCTGCATATCCCTACTGTATTTCTATGCTTATGGTAGGTGCTCGGTTGAGCTCCAATCTATGATTCATCCAATAAAACATCAGCAGAAAGAACTCGCCTAGTTACAGCCTCAACAAAGAACTTTACTTTTTATCCGTGTACCAAAACCTAAATGGAAATCCAATGAACAAAGTTTCTTTCATCGAAAATTCTATTTGTGGAATAAAACGTCACGAGGCTGCTTCCTAAGTGACCACAAAATGGTCGCCTACAAGTCTAATGTATACTTGTTTAGTCGCCCTGTTTGATTCTGCCCATGGTTTCCAATTTTTTTGTGATTGTGTTTATTGAACAAGTTACAATCCTTGCCTGTAACCACTGAGTAGAGTATAATTATACAAGTCGAAAATCATCGACACAGACTGGCGGGTTATTGACGATTTTTAAGTGGGAAATGGCCTTGAATTTGGGGTATGGTTCTGATTAGTCCTAGTTTATTAGCCCTCCCGAGCCTTGCCACCCCTTTTTGTGGTAGAGTAACTTTATTGCTTATTACCTGAAGCGCTCCAACCATGTAATGCCTACAGTGCTGCCTAGGCAATTTTTAAAAAGCCAGAGTGCTCATCCTGAAGGAGGGCTCGTTTGACTCTCCTTCACCTTCCGAACTTGAGTCACATCTTCCTGCGGTATGAAGGAAATAAATACTTACAGGCTCTTTAACCCTCATCTGCGAACATTGATATTAGGTGACACAACATAAGTTCATTTCGATCCCCTTAATAAATTAAAAGAACCATGTTAACTATCGCAAAAACAACATTTTCAGCCGCTGATTTCAATGACAAATAACACTTAACCTGAGAGCACATCGTTCAAACCTTCACATGCAACATGAATTGGAAGAAATACATAAAAGATATTGCTATGGCCGCTGCAAAAGTGGACTACAAATATTGTTTTAAAAAATTAATCACATCTGAGAGGGTTTTATATATTCACAAAGTCAACATTCACCGATGGTTACAGAATTGTTGGCACTATGGTGCATCTACCATTACTTTCTCGCTATTAAACAGGATGCAAAAAAAAAAAATCCATCTGAATAGGTCCCGCACTATCGGCCAAGCTCAGCCTCTGTCCCATCACTACATTGTTGCATTGAATGTGTTATTAAATCATTGAACTTGTGCCTCCATCAGCGTACATAGCCCGACTTACTTGATAAAAAGCAAAAGCCCCCCCCCTTCGCTGTTGAGCTCCCTAGAGGCCAGAAAGCCTTCTATTCTAATAGTTTCTTGCTACGAACTGCTAGATTTTGGAATTCCTTCCCTGTTTCCTGCATTCCTGAGAGTACTAAAATGCAGATATTTAATGTAATGTGAACAGACATCTTGCTGCTCAGCCACCATAGTTCTCTGTTTAACATGATCCCTAATAATAGCTGCTTACGTCTAAGTGGTGACAGGGGAAAAGGAGTACAAAAAACGAACTTTGCGTGTCAATTTATTGCGATCGATTTTTACTTCAGCTTTCACTGACGACTGTTTAAGTGTCAAAAGCATTGTTTGTAATATTATCGGGTCATTTAAAAAATATATAGACATTAACAACAAATTTCCTCATCTTTAATGTTATTCGCACAACGTTTCGGTCGATGGTATATCTTGTCAAACTCGGGAGTATTTCTGTCGAACTCTACAAGGACCTGTAGCAAAGTGGATAAAGTACTCGGTAAAATTCAACTCTAAGTTGCATTCTGAAGGTTCAATCCTCAGTGCGAGCGACACTCAAATACAATTACTAAGGACTTCTACCCAATCATGACAGACGGAACGAGAGCATGCTACCCCCGTTGATTAAATAAATAGTTCCATTCAAAACTCCGTACATATTCCTGAGTTCGATGGAAAATTTCCAGAGTACAACAAGATACACCTGAAGAAGGTCGGTCGTAACATCGACCGAAACTTTGTGCGAATGACACTCAACACCAGCTTGTTGTAGTTATGGGACGATTCCAATATGTTTCCCGAATCCGATCCAATTGCCGATTTAGTACTCAATTCCCGATTCCGATCCAATTATCGATTTAGAACTAAATTTCTGATTCCGATATAATAGCCGACTCCGATTCTTTATAACTAACTAAATATTTAACTATAAAGTTATTTTCCTCGATTACTGTAAAAGAGACGTCAAATGTGCATATATTTTCTGAGACTTAAAAACACATGGCGGAGGTATATCTATAGATTTTAGTTTTACTGACAGTTTAATATTAATAAAATTCTATTATTTTATTATTACCACCAGCAGTGAAAGATTTTGTTTTCATCAAAATCAAATGATTTTGATGAAAAAATAATTAAAAAAATAGGTACACATTTTTCTGATTCTGATACCGGAAGATTTTTTCGATTCCCGATTCCGATTAATCATCTCAATAGAATCTTGTTATATATATTTTACTTAAATATAACAACACGGCATTTTTGTTTAAATAACACACCAGCACTTAACTTGGAGTTGAACTCTTGATAAGTGGCGACAAAATAGTACAAAAATAGAAGTAATTTCGCAAATCAAAAAATAAAGTATGATTGTCATGAAAGGATGATTTTGACCAATTATTACGACCAAATTTACACTCAGGTCATAAATACTTGGTGTCCGTTGCAACTAAGTGTCGTGTGAAGGGACGGCAATAGTTGACCTACTGATGTCGACCAACTCGAACTTCATTTTGGCTTCAGCATCCACTGGGAATTCGTTGCTCACCACCAGTGCTATATCCGCCATTGTTTTAAGAGAAAGGTCAAGAAGTAAAGCGTTCTAGTTCTTGTAATTATATATATATATATATATATATATATATATATATATATATATATGTGTGTGTGTGTGTGTGTGTGTGTGTGTGTGTGTACTAGCTGGCAGCCCGGCGTTGCCCGGTCGTACAATACGCTAAAACATGATATTTTAATTTATGCAGATTGCGTATGCATTATTATAGAATTAATCCTCTATTGATTATTATATTTAACGAGGAATTATTTTCCCGGTTGACTAATTCGCAATAAATAAATAAATAAATAATAATGATGATGTCGTTCATGAAATTCTGTCTGTATTTGTTACAAATATCACGTCAGCTAATATCTAATCTTGACGATAAATACCCTGAAAAAGTCACTTCTGATAATTGTTTAGTTTTACGATAAAATCGCCGCACGTCATTTCTTGGTTTTAATATTTTAATAAGAAAAATTAAAATAAGATAGAAAGATACACCGGAACTTGGGATCATTTGATCTGTAGTCGAATGCTCTTTCACTAAGCTATATCTCCGGATTATAGTAAATATTTTTCTTTTTAAGAAGAAATGATTTGTTCAAATGTTATTATCTCTCTTGGTTGGTCTAACGTAAAATATTCCCCTGTAATTTTTTTTTATCTATAAGAGACAAAAGTTATTTTTTAAGATCCAATCTTATTCGACTTCCTATACTTATCGGATGAATTTGTGTACAAAACATATCTAAGAACACTACCAGGCATATAAATTAGTATTGTGTGAAATTTACAAAAGATAGGCTCAGCCGTTTCGGAACCTATGAGGAAGGAACTCATACACGCATACAAAGTGACTTTTACATTATAGTATATATATATATATATATATATGTGTGTGTGTGTGTTTGTGTATATATATATATATATATATATATATATATATATATATATATATATATATATATAAAGTTGTACCCGTGAGCTATTAGGTCACAAGCATAAGTAGTTATTTTATTATTTCATTCTTAAATTCACAAACTGTGACATATCTGATAATAGTTCATTCTTTTATGACCAAAATATGAATTTCTTTGTTTATAAATTATCCTTCTTATTGCTACAAATGTGTCATTTTTGTTACAAATGTGTCAGCGTTTAACAAGACTCAAACGCCACTCGAAGATAAGTGTTATTGCGTCAGATGACAATGAAACATGGAGCGGATTATATTATTTAATTGGAATTCATTATTGAGATGAGTATTATTTAGTATTTTATTTATTGTGGAATGTTATCCTCATCTTTTTTTTTTTTTTTAGTTGTTTCATGACGTTTCGGCCAACTATCCGCGGTTATCACCTGACAAAGGCCATAAAAATAGTTAGCCAAAACGTCGTGAAACAACAACTAAGAAAGATGAGGAGAATAGTCCGCAATAAATTAATTAATGGAAAAGATTATGAGCGAGGATTGTTTTAACTGGTCGTCAGAATTGATTACTCAATACGACGACGACTCAACAAAAACATGTTTACATTGTGCGCGAAAATCGCAATGTGGTATTTACAACAGCCCCTCCCCTGATACTGTACTTTTCAGGCAAACAGGCAATAAACTTTGCTATGGAAGTTATTATTATTATTATTATTATTATTATTATTATTATTATTATTATTACTGTTGTTGTAATTGTTCAAAAAAGTGATTCTAGGAGAGGAAATTGCTACAGAATGTCGGATTTGTGGTAAGACCTCGGACTCAATTGCGCACCTTGCAGCAGGGTGTAGTGGACTGGCCCAGAGAGAGTACCTCAAAAGACATGATCGCATGGGACTCCGGATATATTGAGAGGTGTGTAAGAGGGTTGGGGTGAAGTGTGCTGGAAAATAGTTTGAGGAAGTGCTTGATGAAGTGAGAACAAGTGAGGATGACAAGGTAGAGGTATGGTGGGACAAAAGTGTCATAACGACCAAGCAATTGGAACATAATCGTCCGGATTTGGTCGTCATTGACAAAGTCTAAAAAAAACTGGCAGATTGTAGACTTTTCAGTACCCTGGGACAGGAATATGAGAGAGGAGAACGAGAAGTGTAGCAATTACGCTCCATTGGCATTGAAGATAAGGCGTATACACGGGGTTAAAACACAAATAATCCCGGCCGTAGTTGGTACACTAGAAGTAGTATCAAGTCGTCTGGTTGGGGAATTGAAAAAAAACTACAAATCCCCGATGGTTTAGGTGGCCTTCAGCCTCTGATATTGTAGGTACCACCAACATCCTAAAAACCCCTTGATCTTTGAAGCTCTTTGGAGCCGGGATTGAGGGAAATCTTTTGGAAATGAATCCCATCCCTTTCCAGATAGACGTTGATAAACGAAATCAGAATTATTATTATTATTATTATTATTATTATTATTATTATTATTATTATTATTATTATTATTATTATTATTGTAACAGAGCGCGGAACTTATATAAAGAGAAAGTGCACAGACCGACGATCACGTTCGAGAACACATTTGAGATCACGTTAGTGACGTGAATGACGTTCGAGAGGACACAGTCGGCAAGAAGAACGAGTACGTTCGGAATCACGTTTTATTCGGAAAAGTACCTGAAAATAAATGTCGTTGTTTCAAAAAGTTAGTCTAGTCTTATATTCCTTGCGATGTAGAATGCATACAATGTGTGTAAAACTGTATAAAACTGGGATCGAATCGACAATGATTCTAGTGAATTAGACATTGTAGTAAATTACTAGGAAATAATGTACAACAGTACAATAGTCTGAAATAAGTTTCGGCCTAAGATGAGTTAGGATGTAAAGCCTCTGATAAATTGACATCCCAGAACTGCAAAGAACGAAACCCATACTCCAACCAACAACAAAAAATCATCTCAACTAAATTCTGGTGGCTTTGAGGATGAGGGAACACACCCAGGTTAAGCCGTTTTGTGATTTATGTTTATCTTTCTACCACAACGGGTTAGGGTTATGGCTGATGTGACACAAAATTCGATGACAGTTTTATAACGAATTGTAAACGTCTTTTCAAAACACTGTGTGTATGATGGATTTATATTCTACGGCAGAGTTTGATGGCGCATTCTTACCTAAACAACGGAAGTTGAGTTTAGTTTTTGGCTTTGCGGTGGCAGATTAGTTATGTCATGTATTTTCACAGCTTATATCCCTCTCTCTCTCTCTCTCTTTCCTTCTTCCCTCTCTAATATATATATATATATATATATATATATATATATATATATATATATATATATTATCTAATCGGGTTAATGTATTGTAAGTAGAATATAGATGTTAGAAGCAAGCTAGACTCTTTGGGTGGGGAGTAAGTATTGTGTGTCGCGGCAGATGCCAGACGGTATCCGGTTATTCAATACGGGTGATTAGGTGGGTTGGTACCCTTCACGTTTCGTCGCAGGTGGGAGGAAGGTGATGAGAAAGTAATTTCTCTTCATCACGTAACCTTGACACGGCTGTTACATCTTCAAGATACAAGTCATGCTGGTTAACGAGAGGGATTTTCTTTTGCTTGTCTATACTTTGCTTTGCCTGACTTTGTGTGTGTGTGTGTGTGTGTGTGTGTGTGTGTGTGTGTGGCCGTGGTGCTGTAAGTGTTTGTGAACAAGAAGGAAACTCCACATGCTGGAAAGGGGGAATCCCAGTGCTTGGTTGAAATACAAGTTGAGTCGTAACAAAATACGAACGTTGTTAGTTTTGGCAAGACAAGTCTCGTTTTACTTGTCTCTTCACGACGGCAGAATTACACACAAGACCTTTGGTTTTAATGTAGAGAAAAATCCAGATTGTATAAAGGGGTACTCTGAATAAGGACAAAATTAAAAAAAAAAAAAAAGATCTCGTGTCCATATTTTTCATTCAGTAACTGGACAGAATTCTTACTCTTCATAAACAACCTCCATGATATTGTGGCCGAGATGGATATATTTGCTGATGATAAAACGCTCTATAATATGCATGAGGGAAGAACAGAGTTACATAAATCTAAGACAATAGCAGAGTCGTTAGAAAATTACCCCAAGACTATAGTGGGATGGGGCCGCAAATAGATGGTAACATTTAATGCTAATAAAACTAAGCTGCTCCCCTTTAATAATTACAAGACGCCTCTCCAATCGCCTACATCCATGACACCCTACCTGAAAATTTTACCTTCAAACTCTTCGGTTTAACATTTGCAGGTAATATAAACTGGAACAAATATATAGAGGACATTGCAAAGGCTGCCACAAAGAAGGTGGGTTCTCTCTATCGAGCTAGAAGACTACTCACACCTGAGAGTATCCTGTACCTTTACAAGGCCACCATTCGCGCATGCATGGAGTATTGTTGCCACATCTGGGCTGGTGTATCTACCACTAGTCTCTCCCTCTTAGATAGGGTCAAAAAAAGAGTTGTCAATCCACTCGATCCCACTTTATCAACTAAGCTCCAGCCCCTGTCCCATCGCCGCAATGTTGCATCACTGTGCCTGTTTTACAAATATTTTAATGGAATGTGTTCTGATGAACTCGTTGCACTTGTACCCCCTCGACATACATATCCTCGACAAACACGCTTAGCAATAAGATCTCACCCCTTCCTGTTGATGTCCCCAAATACCAGAAAGCTTTCTATTCTAATAGTTTCTTCCCTCGAACTGGTAGACTTTTGAATTCCCTTCCTGCTGCCTACTTCCCTTGCAGAAGTTTAAATGTAACATAAACTAATATCTTGTTAATCTTTCCTAGACATGGCCCAAATAATAGCCCCTTGCGTCCAAGTGGCTATATGTTTTGGAAGGGGTGAACATGAGTAAAACAAAAAGTGTAAAATCAAAATAGATAGTTTAATATTAGCCGAAAGACTAAGCAAAGGTTAGCACTTACTTTCCTCCCACCACATGAAGGATATGCTGTATAATCACTTTGACATACCTGTTCTCATTAGATCACTGATGTTAAGCAACGTTGAGCCTGGTCAGTATCAGATGGGTGACTATTTGGGAATACAACACGTTGTATGTCGAAAGACGTCGCCATTTGTTCGTAAGTACTGCGACAACATAACGTTGATATCTCATCTGACCGTAATATATATGTGAATTTTCACTTGATTTTTTCTTCTTTGACGGAAGCCGGACCAACCCGCCTTAAGTAATTGCCACTAGCATACATACACAGCAGGAAGATGTGACATAATGTTGAAAGACCAGTACACAGAAGGCGTATGCACTATGACCCATTAAAATACCTGAACAACTCTGTTGGCATTTTCAGGTATAGGCGCCTCAGGTAATAAAAACTAACCCTTCCTCAAGATAGAAGGTAAAGCGTGTTAGGGTAGAGATTCTATTCACCCAGACAAAGGCAATGGTCTTCAATACAAAAACACAAACCAGACTTTTCGGACTGATTGTAGGAGACGTATCCTCAAATATTATAAGCAACACCAATTCAGGTTGAGCCCCTGTTTGAACGAATGAATTTAACGAAAAATGATAAAAAGTAAATAACTGTTGCTTGTCAGGTCATGTCATATGCTACTGGTACCATGTAACCTAGTACTACCTGTCGCATAGTCGGGTTACGATTAAACCGGTTCCCCCACCAGCCTGTCTGGTGAGGAGGGTGGCTAGTCTCCCAGAAAGATTAAAAACAAGACCTTTCAAAGGGCGTACGAACTCTTCTTTTTTTTTTGGGGGGGGGGCAACAGCGAACTAGCATCATGCATATATATGTGCGTGTGTGTGGGCGTGCGTGCGTGCGTGCGTGCGTGTGTGTGTGTGTGTGTGTGTGTGTGTGTGTGTGTGTGTGTGCCTATAAGCACCGTTCGCATGGGTGGTGTGATTGTTTATAACTAAATGTTTATAATAGGAAGTTTCCCTGGATCTGTGGATGTATATGTTGTTGGGTGGGTGTTTGTAAATATACAGGGGCATCTGTGCATCTTTGCGGGTTCATGGAACTGTTGATATAGGAGAAAATAAAAATAAAAATTCACTACTTTTTTAAGCCACTTAACACGATAAACTACTTTTTGAGACAATATAACACAATTATTTATCGAGCAATATAACAACATTTTAAGCAAGCTAACACAATTAATTACTTTTTCAAGCAATCTAACACAATTAACTACTTTTTAAAGCAATCTTACTTGAGTAACTACTTTTTCAAGCGATCTAGCCCGATTACCTATTTTTAAAGCAATTTCACACGATTACCTACTTTTTAAAGCAATTTAACACGATTAACTTCCTTTTCAAGCAATCTAACATAATTAACTACTTTTTTCAAGCAATCATACACAATTAACTACTTTTTCAAGCAATCTAACATAACTACTTTTTTCAAGCAATCATACACAATTAACTACTTTTTCAAGCAATCTAACACGAGCTCTATAGTAACCCGTTGGTTCAGTTTAGAGCTCGTGTTAGATTGCTTGAATTAGGAAAAAGTCAGTAAAATCAGTTAAATTACATATATTAAAGACAAAATCTTAAATTAGTCATTTTCTTCTTTCGCTTTCTCTCTGAAACGTTCTTGGATTGTCGTATACTGACCGTTGGTGATATTTCGGTCTTAGACAACCATATATGAGGGTTCTAAATAATTTACAGGAGCACCAATTATGCCTTGAGGGATTTAAAGAATATGAATGTAAATTAGACTTTTATACAAATAAATAAATAAATAATAATTTCGGAAAGCAAAAATGAGCACTCCTAGTTATAAAAAAGGGAAAACTGGGGGCAACAAAAGGGAGATGAAGACACTAGGCGAACATGACGCCTACAAATATTTGAAAGTTCTGGAATCTAATACAATCAAATCAACAGAAATGAAAGAGAAACTTGGAAAACATATTTAAGAACAAAAAAACTGATAGAAACTAAATTATATAGTAGGAATTGAATAAAAAGTATAAACACATGAACTGTATTACAAATAAAATATTTCGGAGCGTTCATAGATAGGACCAACAAAGAAGTAAGGCACCTCGAACAGAAGACCAGGAAAATTATGATCATGCACATCGTATTACACCCAAAGGGTGATGCTGACCGACTCTACGTGAAAATGAAAGACGGGGAAAACGCTTGGATGCAGAGACGAAACTGCATGAGCTACACACCCTAACCGGACACATAGAAACTGTAACAGAAGTAAAACAAAAAGATCGAGGAACACCACATGGAAAGAAGACTGAGATCACAAAACTTTTAAGTTAACTACCTTCCTCTAATAAATGAATAAACAAGTGAAGTATGCATGGTCCACCGTGGGTGCACAGTGATCGAGGTATCGAAAAATGACAGTATTTGCCCCAACCCATTTAGCCCCAAAAGTCCTCAGGGGAGTTAAATCCGGGTGAAAATGAACAAACGGTGATGTTTTAGGCTTTAATATATGTAAATTTTAGTTCTGTACCATGCAAAAAAAAAAAGAAATAACTAAGTCCATCATTTGACCCACCCCATTTAGCCCCCCCAAATCCCCAAGGCCATAACATATTAAAATTTAAGTTCAGCACCATGCAAAACTGCTAAATAGACATACACAGAAAATTTCGGACAAATATGGTTAGTCCCAAAAATGGAGTGTTTTTATTAGCCCTAAAAGAGCCCCTGAGGCACACACAAGAGTTATCGCGAAGTATAGACAAACAAAATTCTATAGAAATCAGTTAGTGACCACTTTTCAGAAAGTTTTACAAAAATTCAAGGCATCAATTTTTTTTTTAATAAGCACAAAAGTATCAATTTTAGTCATTTTAACCTGAAAGGCACCCTGGGCTGGGGTAACCGGAGTTTTCCCGGAAAATCCGTTGTTACTTTTTTACTCATATCATGTTTAATGTTTGTGCAAAATTTTAAAAAATATCCAAGGCGTAGTTATTGAGAAAAGTGAGGGCAGACGAACAGACGAACGGACAAGGTTGAATTTTGTCGGGGGGACCAATAAATAAAAAAAACTAATGTAACTGTGCTTGCATAGACTACCACCACACGAAACAGTCGATAAGGGTCGAAAGACTGGAGATAGAAAGCAATGACAAGACCTCCACTTGATGATAACAAAAAGGATTGGGATCTTAGAGCGGCTTATTACAAATAAAATTCTAGCGATGACCAATAGTCATTGCCAGCGATAAATCAATGTCAAGCGGCTGTTGTGAAAATGCAAAACCATTTGCAACTAATATCGACAGAGAGAGAGAGAGAGAGAGAGAGAGAGGGGGGGGAGAGAGAGAACTGAAAATCTGGAGAGACTTGTAACCTAAACTCCAGGGAACACCACCGGTTGTTTTCAGTGAGCAATCTTTGATGCTGACCTGTGTGAAAACTCCGAGTAAGGGCAAATAATAATAAGATTTCTTCATGGGGGAGTAGCTGTAACGAAGCCTATCGATATGTGATTTTAAAAGTGTATAACTATTAGAGTACTCGTATCAAAAAGTGTATAACTATTAGAGTACTCGTATCAAAAAGATTGTCCGATTTAAAGAAGAAAAAGACGTGGTTTTCATAGCGGGGTGATTGCACATTTCCACTTTTTTATTCTTTGTCCAACGCCAGTTAGATTCGGAGTGCGTGCTCCTAATAATAGACGATTTGTTCAGAAAGAATGTGAAGGGAAATTATACCCGTACGGTTTTAGCATCGAGATATCATCACTTTTAATTATAGCATTTGTTTTAACAAAGTTCTGTGTCCTTTAAAGACATTCATTTGTACGGAGATTTCGAGGAGGCAGTAGTGGTAGGAAGTACTTCTATTTCTTCGTAAAGTTCATTTGTTTCGCATATAAAAAGTCTTCGTACCCGGCCCAATTGTCAGAAGTCGCATTGCTGTCAATCGACTAAGAGACGGACCTGATGGTTTCGTTAATGGCTGACTAGGTTTGTTTATTTTAGGTAATGAATGGCTTAAAATTACGGGTTAGTTGTCTTAAAATTAACTTGCGTCAAGGCGAAGGCGGATTTTGGCCATTAAACAATTCATAAAAGCCAAAACATTCGTGTTCTTTTTTTTTAGAAATCGCTCCAAAATAGGTGTGGATCCACTTGATTAAGGAGCTAACAAGAATGAAATATGATTATCGAAAAGATGATTATTGATCTTAGTTATGAAAAGACCAAGGTTATAGATTATACTGCATAATCACGTTGACACATTAGTCTGCGAATTTAGCGAAGTTAAGCAATGTTGAGCCTGTCTAGTACCAGATGGGTGACAAATTTCGGAATACCAGATGGGTGACCAATTTCGAAATATCAGACGCTTAATGTAAGATGTCAGTTGACACTTTCCTGCAAGAGTTGCAAAAACCTAACATCGTCATCTCCCTTAACGGGGATATACACGCGACTGGAGACCGCTTGTGACTTTTATACTCCCATGACACTTCCTTCGAAGGAGGAAGCCGGTGAACCCGCATTAGAGTAATACAGTAATTTTTATATTCATTTCAAGATTACAAATAGAAGGAAAAACAGTCCAGAACTCTCAAATAGGATAGAAATTCACCAGCCTTAATATGACAGAAATATTCTAACATGGTTTGATAGATTTGTAGATATGAAGAATGCCATCAGGTGTGAGAGTGTTCAAAGTGATAAATACAACCGACTTCACGAAGAGCAGACGTTTTAAAATGCGTCTTTGGATTTCTATGTTAAGTGTGAGTATTTCACGCTTCAAATTGAAATAGAATTTTATTTTTTTATATGTAAAAGGGTCCACGAATAGAAATAAGATTATTGGAAAAATTAGCTTTACTTGTCGTACGCAAGAGTCAACTTTTGGGAAAGAGAGTGGAAATTAGACGTTCGTTTACTTTTGGCAACCTTGTGACTCTCGCTTTATTTTGTCGTTTAGTCCTCACATTCAGTCAGCAATATTTCTGACAAATGAGAAAAAATTGCTGTTTTATGCGTCGTATCTATCCACTTAACACTTATTGATGGTTAGTTTTGGACATTGAAGTGGCATTTGTAGCTCCCTTACATCAAGTGGCTTTACGACTTGTCAGAAGCAAGTTACATTAAAAAATAATCCTTACCTTTAAATGGACTTTGGCTCCTCAGAAGTAGTAGTCATGTCCCGATATGCATTTTTCACCAATGAGTAATTTCGAAAAAGGGAGCAGAAAGTACTTGAACACTCAATTATATTCACATTTTTTCTCATATACTAGGACTTATACTTTTAAGCACGCAATCAATGAGTTCGCCCCGGGCATCACCAAGGTGTCAAAATAGTTAACGACATAGATGGACAACCTGGTGTGTCACGTTCGAATTCAGTTCGTTCCACATGAACACTTTCATTTAGGATGTTGGCAACCTTCAAGTGTTTTCTCTAGAAGGGATTCTAACTAAGAAAATTCATAAAAAATGAAGGTACTTATACAGTATGAGGACAGCGCCGTCGTCGAAATCGTCCGAGCGGTTTACGAAAACGTCGGAAGGTGCTGAAATACTGAGCTAAAAAAATCATGAAGAAAACATTAGTTTACTGTCATTAGTTTATTAAAAATAAAATATTTATCTTGATTTGAACAAAAATTCATAAATATCATAAAAAGAAAAAAATAACATAAAAATTTTTAAAATCTTATCAGTTGTTTGTTATTAACAAAATAAATATTCATGAAACTTACCTTACAATAAGTTTTTTTTTATTTTCTGGATTTTAATTTTCATTTTTTAAGTTTCATGAAAATTGTTCAATAATCATTCAAGAATATTTTTATTTCTCAATTATTTTTTCATTTATTTTTTAAAGTTATCAATTAATTTTTCATTAAATTACCTTCGTACTGAGACGAAATAATTGGCCGTTGTTTCGCGAAATAAAAAAAAAACGCAACTTTCCGACGATAACACCGTCCTTCTACTGCATACGTACTGAAATGAATGTATGATTCTGAAAAACAACGGCATCAACAAACGTCTGCAAGCCACTGACAATGAGTCATCACTTCGTAAGACACAAAGCCACTCAAGTACTCAAATATATAATAAAATAGATTGTCAGTTTGATGATGAAGAATGTTATGACAGGATTGGAAAATATGGAATGAAGACAATATGGTAGTTATTAAGACGGTTTATGACAAATATTTGTTGACATTTCATTTAAAAGTTGAACATGTTTTAGTCTGAAGGAAAGTAGTGTTGCTGTAACGCGTTCCACAGGCGGGAACCTCTCATAAAGAAACTCTGTTTGTGGCTATTGCATTTGATGTGCGTCACAGAGAAAGGAATGTTCTTTTCCATTATGGTAGGAAGCGAGTTTTTGCTTCGAATAGAAAATCTATCAGATTCTCTCCCTTCCAACCTTGATCACGTGGTGCACTTGGGTTAGAATGTAACTGGTTGATTTTTATGCATTCAAATTTCCATCCTTTCACTACTAACGTTCTCATCTCCACTTTGAAATGAATGGTTCTCGTACTGAGGAAGCAACCTACTTCGACAAACCTCTTGGGCTGATCTTCACTCCTGATTTGAAAAGGAAGATTTATGTCGAATCAGTAGGCAAGGTGGCTGGGAAAATGGTTGAGCTATTCTACCGCACCAAAAGTATATCACTCCAGGCTGTATAAGCGCCAAATTCGTCATACCATAGAGTACTGTTGCCACATCTGAGAAGGAGCTGCTTTCGTATCTTGTCAGTGTTCAAAATCTACTTCAAAACCTAGTAATTTTCTCCTCCCTGCAACCTCTTCCCAACAAAAGAGACGTTGTGATTCTATCTTAACTCTACCGTTATTTACATGAGGTGTTAAACTAAGTATAAGTCTATGGCATGCCCTCTCCGCGAAACATTCACAACACTCGTCCAGCTACAAACACCGCTAACAATTTCCCCTACTCTCTATCTGTGTTTCAAACTAAACGCAAATGTCATGAAATTTTTTTCCTAGAACTATCTGTCTTTGGAAATATATACTGCGGACTGCTTTCCAGTTAGCTATAAAATGGTAATTTTCAAGTTCAATGTAAACAAGTTCTTGTTGAGTCGTCTTCTTAAATAATGAAATTCTACCAAATTTCCGCCACTGCTTATCATTACGGTGTTGTCTCAGTGACCATCTTACACTCATTAACCCTTATCCTCTAGTGGTATTTGGTTCTTGATAAGCGACGAATCACACGTAGAAAATGTTTTCGTAAGGGATAAAAGTAAGGTCCAAGTCTTCACGATTATATCGATGAAATCTTCATTTCTCGACGACGAAATGAGCATTAAATGTCACTTTAATGTATTTGTGGAACGTAGAAAGTACGTAGATGCAGTAATATAAATAAACGCCAATAAGAAATTGAGAAGAATTTAATTAAATATCATATTTTTAATAGTGATTTTGAATTGAAAAACTGTTAATATATCCATTCATTAACTCTTACTTTCAAGTTATTTTTGGCTCTGATATGTACTGCTTCACCTTTATTTTTTCGTGCTTGTGTAGAACAATTAAATTTCGGACGAATGCATTTCAGGTAAAAATTCTATCACGTGTCATGTTCAAATTAGTATAAATTCCAAAAAGTTCGGGAAATGGTCCAGTAGAAAAATAAGTACAAGTAAAATTAGAATTCATATAATTATTCAGTTTTATCATATGTTTAAAGTGGAAGAGTTGTGCGACCAATTATGTATGATAAACTGACTTTACCTTCCCTGCTTTCCTTGAAATTCGCCATTAGAAAAATAGAAAATGTTTATGACTTTTGAAAACTATTTTCTAATTCCACTTAACAATTAAAAAAATATACCATAAAGAACTCGATTATTTAGTGCGATTCCAGCTGGTGCTGAAACTATAACTTTATTATTATTATTATTATTATTATTATTATTATTATTATTATTATTATTATGTTATTATTATTATTATTATTATTATTATTATTATTATTATTATTATTATTATTATTATTTATAGTAGTAGTTGTGGTGATGATCTTATTAGTATTCTTTATATTTTATTATTAATATTCTGATTCATTCTTCCTATTGGCTGTATTACTGTTATTTGTATTAGTGTTATAATTATTTACTAATAATTCCTTTTTCAATTCCTTTGCAAATAACGAAACTGTTTTTTCATCTCAGAAGAATTCACAGGCATATATATCTGCATATTGAAAGATTTTAAAATAACAAGTTGGTGTGAAAGTTGGATATATTGGAATCCTAGGAGTCAGATATTTCGAAATCTTAGGAGTTAGAGTCGGACTTTCTACTTTCTGGCCCCAGGAACCTGTTCAGAACTCATAGTCGCACCGTGTAAAGCAAGAACTTGATCGCTTTGTTTTCACTTTCGACAATTACAACCCGACTAAAACAATGGTCGTAATTTCTCCTCGCTCTCTTATTGGCGCAGAACATCCGTTTTAATTTTCGTTTCCGGTTTGTTAAGCGACATTAATTACCCGCTATTTGTTACAGGTTGTCGAGTACAAAAGACAAAAAAACATCAAATCTTTTTCTGTTGCTTAATCGACTTCGCGACAATCAAGCAATGTTTGTTTGCGCACTACAATGGACGATACAATTCCCTTTTGTCTATTTCCACGATTACGCTAGTCAGAGAAGGCTACAACTAACCTTCTAATATATGGTCGCTTATTACTCCTTCTTTTGGTGTAACATTCCTCTTAGAAGGTTAAGCCAACTTCCTTCTCCAAGTAGGAAGATTCTAAAGAATATGAAATACACGAGCGGATGTCGTTAGTAATGTTTACTTTTCAGCGTCTAAATTAAAAATGCTTAAACTTAGGCACAGCCAAGAGTGAAAGAAAAACCAAGTTTTTGTTGTTTTTAAAAACGAATAAAAATCTACTAAAATTTATTATTCTTACGCAACTTTTTTTTTCAAGAAAGATAAAAACCTGAATTTTATCATGCAGAATAATATAAAACTTTTTCTCCTATTTTAATAGAATTTTAAATTAAGAATTTTCGAAAACCACACCATTCGCCGCCATTTTTGTCTCGATCGATAAAACATAAATATATTTTTTAAAAGGTTTTTTAAACCAAATAATTTTTTTCGTCTAAATAAGTTTTGGGATGATAAGATAGATATTATGTAGGACATGAAAAGAAACTGGAATCTTGGGAAGATCTCTATCATTTCATTAATTATAGGAGCAACCGGACTCATTAAAAAGAATTTCAGAAACTATCCGGCAAATGTACCCGGTGGACCTAGTGCAAGAGAAATACAAACGATTGTACTTAATGATACGGCTTGAATCTTTAAAAGACCACTCGGTTTAAATGTCTGAGATAATGGGTCAATACCTGGTATTTGGTAGGATGCCCCATCCCTAGCTATAACAAAATGATGAAACATTTAAGAAAAAGAAAGATAACCCCAAATTGCTTGGCTACAGATCTGCGTAAATCCTTCAGTTTACGAGACGAATAAGCACAATTGACGGTTGAAACGTACGCGGTTTTAATGGCGGCCAAAAATGCTATAACATCACAAAACCTTCTATTTAAGACAGCAGGTTTATTGCGTTAAACGAGCTACAACTGTAGGAAATGTATGGGAACTGAACAAACACTAGCATATCAATTACACCCAGCTTTGCATCTATAAAACATCCGGGGGATATTTGCGAAATAAAGACGTTTTATATTTTTAGTCTACTCTTTTTAGTTCTACTTTTTAAGTGATTACATTTGGGAATGATGCTTTTAAGGAATCGTTTTTAGGAAAACAGTTTTTGGGAAACTATGAGTGTGTGAGGGCGATAGGAATCTCGTGTGATAAACACAAACAAAACGACAAGTACAAAAGCGTTAATTCACAAAAGAGAGATTTTATATACATTAAAAGTAGAATTCGTGTTATTTACATTATTAGGACCACGGTTCTCATCTTGTGTGTTATTCGTACAACGTTTCAACCGATGTAACCTCCGACATTCTTCCGACGTGTATTTTGCTGAACTCAGGAATCTTTCTGTCGAAATTATTCACTACGCTACGCAGTGATTATAAAATAAAATTCAGATGTAAGTTACACTCCTCAAGAAGTTGAAGTTTGAATCCTCAGTGTGTGCGAAACTAAAATACCATTGCAAATTACTTCGGACTTCTATTCAGCCATGGATGATGGAACAAGAGCATTCTACCTCCGTAGATTAAATTCTGTTTAAAATTCTGTGTGGATTCCCTAGTTCGATAGAAAGATTGTGGAGTTCAATAGGATATTCCTAAAGAAGGTTACATCAACCGAAACTTTGTGAAAATAAAACTCAAGATGAGAACAATAGTCCGAATAATCCAAATAATACGAATCATCAATCTTCATCCAAAAAATTAAGAAACATAATGTTAAACGTGTAAAGTTTGTAGAGACAAGCAAACATAGAATGTTGGTTCATAGTGTCAGATTCATTGCAGAGCATTAGCTGAGATAATGCGAAATCCTGAGTTGATAATTTAAAAAGTCATAATCCAAGCTTCTCCAATCAATTACACAAATAACATTTGATTAAAACGTATTGATATGAATTAACGTTCATTTGTTTTCATTTTAGAAAGTTCAGTGAGGAATAGTAAAAGTTTTAAAATTAATATTTATTCAGGTTGATTCGGAGTTGAAGTTTAAATATTGTCCAGTGAAAGCTGATTAAGCCCCTGATCAGTGGGATTTATCAGCATATCTAGGACAGATAACTTATTATTATGTTCCCTTTTTCCATTGGAAATTGTATAGATGAGTTTCCTCAAAGGATTTTATGCATACATTGTGAAGTATACATTGTGACGTCATGTGTAAAAGGAAACTGAATGAGATGGCCTTCTATTTGCAACGGCCATGGTAGAACTCTATGAGCTTTACACTTACACAACGGACTTCTACAGTCACAAAGGCATGAATGATCACCTGAAATTGGGTGGTTACAAATCTGCGTAAATCCTTTAGTTTAGGAGAGACGAATAAACACTATGGACGATTAAAAGAGACGCGGGTTTAATAGCCCCGAAACTGCCATAACATCACAAGAACCCCCATTTAAGACAACAGGTTTATTGCGTTAAGCGAGCTACAATTACAGGAAATCTATGGGATTTTAACAAACACTAGCATATCAATTACACCCAGCTTTGCATAAAAAACATCCGGAGGATATTTGCGAAATAAAGACGATTTTATATTGCTTTTTAGGTGAGTACATTTTTAAGAAAAACAATTTTAGGTGATACATGAGTTTGGGCGAGCGAGAGAGATAAACACAAAATAATTGGTACAAAATTATGAGTTTAGAAAAACATGAGATACTTTTTATATTTAAATGTGGAAGTCTACGTAAACAGGAAAGAACGTCTGTTCATAGTTTCAGAGTTCTTATTTGCTTTGCCTCCCCACGGGACAGAGTTAGACACCAGTGGTTTTTAACGCGGGAAAGGAACAAAAATTTAAAATTGTCTCGGTCGTGAAAGATTACTCCTCTACCGACAGAGAACAAGAAATTGAATTGTAGCAGCTGAAGAACAGATACTACCCTTGGATCTTGTCCCGTTCATAGTTTAAGAGTTGTTACAGAACGAGGGGATGGATTAATTGACCTGTTGAGGAAGCACGAGTCAACAAATAAATGGTTGCGAATTATTCACAGGTCAAAAAAATTCTCCACTCAATTACGAAAATTACATTTTATTAAAAGTTATAAATAAAAATGTTCATTTGTTTTCGTTGTTGAAAGTTCAGTGAAAAATACTTAAATACATGAGTTTATGTTTTCAAAAATACTTAAATACATGAGTTTATGTTTTCAAACAATGTGAATTATTAAACGACACTTTGAAAAGGTTAGGGTCAGAATGCATATGCATATGCATTCGTGTACGCGAGATGAAAAATGAACTTGGCTTTCCCAAATTGAATTAAGCCGGAAGGTCTCTACTCATAACTTTCCTGTGAGGGAATATATATATATATATATATATATATATATATATATATATATATATATATATATATATATATATATATGTGTGTGTATGTATATATATATAAGTCACTTTGTTTCTATAGTTAAAACGGTCTCTGTCAAACTACTTTGTCAATTTTTGATCTACAGACTTCAAACTTGACATATAGCGGATTCAGACCTTTGTAACAAATTCGATTTGGTTCTTAAGGAGTAAAAGTATCTGCTAAGTGGTAAAAATTGAAATATTTGAATCTAGCAGGCGTAGATCGACTTAATATGCTCCTTTAGTCATCGACAAATATACACTTAAACGTTAAGTTGCGTTAATTTTTAATATTTCGATATTCATTTGTCGTTAGATAATATGGTAATGATTACCGCCGGAGAGCCAAATGTTTTGGTTTCGATTCTAGCTGATGGCACGCAAGTCATAGTTTTTAAAGCCTTGATCACCATCGTCATCGTTGTCTTCATTATCATCATCATAATCATCATAATCATCGCCATCATTGTCATGTGCTATTCCCTCGAGTCTAAGTGAGAATAAATTTCCTCAGATCTCCTGTACACCCCGCTTCTTTTGCAAACATTGTAATTAGCAACCACTGATGATGCCTTGTGTGAAAACACAAAACAAATAATCCGCCGGTTTATAATAAAAGGACACACACACACACACACAAACACACACACGAACACACACACACACACATATATATATATATATGTGTGTGTATATATATATATATATATATATATATAAGAATAATAGTATATTTACATTACAAGATCCAAATATCTATTTTTCATCCAAACCGGCTCAAAATTGAGAAATTTATTGGTTACAAAAAATAAAAATGCATGTCGGAAGAATACAAAATTCATAGAAGACTGTGTTTGTTCTGGCAGCAATTTTGATTCATATGGTTGATAATATGAACCACCATAGCTGTTTGAAACAAACACACCATGTGGAGTATTTTATGAAATTTTATTCTTGCGACATTATTCTAATGCATTTTTTCTTTCTAAGCAAAGAATTTTTAAATTTTCTGAAGAGTACATGCACAAACAGAGTCGGTATTGACATAATAATAATGTTTGTATCTGCATAAAGAAACAGATCTGTAAAAATATGTCTCGAGATTTTAACATGCTGGAGAAGGTGTTTTTTTCATGAAAAATGAATATTTGGATCGCAGAATGTAACTTATTCTTTTATATAGACTATGTTGTTATATTTGACATACATTGAGCTTCTAAACAACAAAATTGGTAGATACAACGTGTGAAGTGTAATTGAAAAAATTATTTTACCAAAATAACTAACACAGACACACACACACACACACACACACACACACACACACACACACACACACACATATATATATATATATATATAGTACACAACTTTGTTAAAATTCAAAGACTTACATTTTTTTTATAACGTTTGTTTATTTCATCTTGGATTCTTTCGTTAATGAGGTTACAATTGTATGATTGATGTTTTCATAAAAATCTCCTTTTTCACCAACTCGTCAGATGTGATTTCCGTCCGATGTTACCAACAGAAAGTTAATTTTGTACATTTTCTTCTAGTGCGTTCGTTTGGGGACAAGAAATTCCATCCCTACGTTGTTACTGGTCGGCCATATATATATATATATATATATATATATATATATATATATATATATATATATATATATATATATATATATATAAATATTGCTTGTTGCAGTGTAATCGAAAGAAACGGTGAGTACTGAAAAATTGGAGAGACTTATTGTCATTCAGTTGCTGGAATCTGTGTTAAATAGAGAAGTATTCAACCATCTTAGCAACAACAACCTTCTAACTGACATGCAATATGGTTTCCGGCCGTTCTGCTATATCTACAGCAGACGTTCTTACAGTTATATCTCATAGGATTAGCGAATCTCTCGACGGAGGCTTCCTCTTTAGGTTAGTTGCTTTTGACATATCAAATGCCTTTGATAAGTTATGGCAAAAAGGTCTACTGCACAAGATCTCCAGCTATGACATAGCTGGATATGTCTTCTCAATTATTAAATTATTTCTATCTGATAGTTTCATAAGAGTAGTGGTTGATGGGCAGAAATCAGAAGTTCTCAGTATTAATGCTGGAGTCCCTCAGGGGCCCATCCTGGGATCAACTCTCTTCCTGATCTACATTAATGATCTTCCAAATCACATTCTTACATCATTTCTAAACATTTATGCTGATGACACTACAATCTATGATAGCACATCAAAGGCCGAAAACGACCAAGTTCTCTTTGATTCTCACTCCTCTGATTTTGAGCATGTATAACATTGGGGAAAGAGGTGACTGTATGCTTTTAATGCATCTAAAACCAAGCTTCTATCTTCTACACCATCTAAGCTCTGATGCCAATCGGGCATCGGTTGAAATGACTGGCTTTTGTCTTGGGGAGGCGTCATGTTTTGACAAGCTTCTGGGCTTGATCTTTACTCCTGACCTGAAATTGAACACATATATCAAATCCATTGCCAAGGTCGCTGAAAAATTGTTGGGATCTTTCTACCGCTCCAGTAAATATCTCACTCCTGGTGCAATTCTCTACCTGTATAAAAGCCAGGTACAGCCAACGATGGAGTACTGTTGCCACATCTAGACAGGAGCTGCTAGAAACAGCTTATCCTGCCTTGACATAGTTCGTAGCTTAGTGGGAGATGCCCTTTTCTCTTTCCTGCAACTTCTTTCCCACAGAAGAAACGTTGCGAGCCTGTCTCTGCTTTATCGTTATTTTCATGGTAAGTGCTCGTCTAAGCTCCAATGTATGCCCCCCTCGCCAAACGTTCACAAAAAACACTCTAACCAAAACCACTATCAATAATTTCCCACACTCTTTATCTGTTCCTATACGTAAATGTAGATTACATGAACAATGCTTCTTTCTTAGAACTGCAGGCCCGTTGAACTCTCTTCTGATTGCCTGCTTTCCAGCTGACTAAAATCTTATTGTCTTCAAGTCCAGCGTAAACAAATTCTTGATGAACTGTCCCTCTAAGTAATCCAATTACAAAATTCCCACTACTTATGCTTGCTACGCTATAATCACATTGACTAACCCTTATCCTCGAGTGGCCTCCGGGCCTTGATTCCTGTGTAAAAAAGACTCTAGAGAACAGTATCTATTTTGGCTAGTGAGCTAGCACTGATAATGACTCGTATTAGAAATCCTCATTACTCGATAGTAATTATGATGATGATGATGAGGAGGAGGAGGAGGAGGAGGAGGAGAAAAAGAAGGTTAAATTCGCCAAGATGATAATGAGAAGAAAGGGTTAAGTGTGATTCGATTGTCCTTGAAATGTTGATGTTTCAATTCATGTGGAACAGTCAAATGATACATGGCCTTAAAAATTGACCTCAAAAACTTACGATATTAGATAAAGAGTATCAATCCTCGCTCCTAAACATTGTGCCATTTTTTAAATTTATTGTCGCCCTCTTTTCGTGGAAAATAATTTTTTTCCTACTCATTGAACTTAACTTCCGGGTGAGAATAATTACTTCCGGTCGCCGTTTTGAATTAGTAGTCCCACGGCTTAGAAAAAAAAATGAAGGTCATAGACTAGTTGTGAAGGAAAACGACCTAAAAATGAAATCAATTAATTTTGTTATTTTTTTAATTGTCACACCAGTCTTCATTGCGACAACAATTGTGACGACAATTTCCAGCTCATTTACACGCTGTTTACATTGTCTCCTGGATTCTTTTTCGATTTGTTTGCGTCTGCTTAACGGCATATCAACCGGTTTATAGTAACATAACTTTTCAATAATAGCCTTAACGAATTTTGCTTTCCTGACTGATGGAAAACCGCTTCTGTAGTACCAGTTTATAAGAATACTGGCGAAAGAATTGACACTTTAAATTATCGCCCCATTAGCCTCCTCCCTCCTATCGCCAAAATATTTGAGTCCATAATTAATCAAGCTCTAGTCCACCACTTACAGTTTCTAAACTTTTGCCCGACTAAAAGTATGGATTTAAACAAGTCTGTTCTATTGCAGATATCCTAACTGTAATCTATGAACGAATATACCATACACTTGATAAAGTAGGGAGGGGGACAGTAACCCTAGATATATCTAAAACTTTTGACAGGGTATGGCACGACGGTCTTTTCATGAAAATCAGATTATGTGGCATTACTGGACGAATACTTAATATAATTAAATCCTTCTTAAGTATGAGAAGAATCCAGGCTGTCCTCGTTAGCCGTGTGTCAAAACAATATGATACAAATGCAGGTGTATCGCTGGGGTCGATCCTTGGTTCTTTATTATTCCTGATATTCATAAATGACCTCACTGTTAAAATAGTCTCTGGGATGGGTATATTTGTTGACGACACCTCGCTCTATAACAGATACAAGAGGAAAACAAATGAACACGTATCCAAGGCAATGGCGGAAACCTTGAAGGAAGACGTCCTGTTTTTAGCGGAATTGGCACAAAAAATGAATGGTTACATTCAATACTGCCAAGACTAAGCTCCTTTCCTTTAATAATTGCAAGAAACCTTCTCAACCACTAATAGCCATTGCCTGAAAGTATTTCGTTCAAACTCATCGGTTTAACATTCACGGGGAACATGAGTTGGAACAGATACATTGAGTGCATTGCCAAGACTGCTGCAAAGAAGATGGGCTCTCTACCGTGTTACAAAGTTACTTACGCCTGAGAGTATCATGTACCTTTACAAAGCCACTATTCGCCATTGTATGGAATATTGTTGCCACATTTAGGCTGGTGCATCTGATACTAGTTTCTCCCTCTTAGACATTGTTTAAAAGAGAGTTGTAGCCAGACTAATAGGTCCCAAACTATCAGCCAGGCTTCATCTGTTGTCCCATCGACGAAATGTTGCATTCTTCTGCCTGCTATAAAAGTACTTTTATGGTAGGTGCTCCGACGAACCCCTTCAATGTAAATACACCCGACAAACCCCACAAGCAGCAAAATACTACCTCTACACAGTAGAAATACCCAGATGTAAGAAAGCTTTCTACTTTAATAGTTTCTTCCTTAGGACTATTAGACTTTGGAATTCCCTTCCGGGTTCCTGTTTCCCTGACTGTATTGACATGCAGTTCAAATGTAATGTAAACAGGCATCTTGCTGCTCAGATCCCTGCATAGTTCATACACATTATGTCCCCAGATAGTAGCCCCCTATATCAAAGTGGCACTGAGCCTTGTTTCGGGGAAAATCCAATAAAAAAAAAAAAAATAAATAAATAAATAAATAAATAATAATAATAATAATAATAATAATAATAATAATAATAATAACAATAATAAGAATGATGATGATGATGATGCCTAAAAATTATAAATAAATTTTTTGTGACACACACACACGCAACACACATATATATACACACACACGCACACACACACACACACACACACACACACACACACACACACACACACATATATATGTTTTTATTTGTTTTTGTTAGCGATACTTTCTTGAATGAATTCAAGTATTTATACGAAAGTGCATTTTTACCTAAATGCTTGTTGGAAATAATTTTCCCTTTGATCGATCTGGTACCCCCTAAATGGGGAGCGGCATATACATATAATTTTTATTGTTTTTTAAAATATAATTATCCACTGACACGTGTTTCGTCGTCCACGACTCATTAGAGTGGCTGAATCTAGCGAGATATAGATATGTGTGTGTGTTAGGTGTTACTATTATTGCTAATACCTTAAAAATATGATTACCCTCTTCAATATAGACACATCTTTGTTAAAAAATTAAAATAATATACTACAATACAAGCATGAAAAAATTAAACTCGTACATTTTTTTAATGTTTTGCATAATAATTTACATTACCAATTTTGTAGTCGTTAATCAATCATACTTTTTAATTGTGCATTTACTTATCATGTAAAATTCAATTATATTTTTCAAGAGGTTGAAGGTTCAATCCTCAGTGCGCGCGGCATTCAAAATACAATTGCAAATTACTCACGGCTAATATCCGGTTATGACTGACGGAACGAGAGCATTCTACTCCCGTGGATTAACTAGAGGGTTCTGTTTAAAATTCCGTACAGATTCCGGACTTAAATAGAAAGATTATTGAGTTCGACAAATACATCTAAAGAAGATCGGAGTTTACATCGATCGAAACGTTGTAAAAATGATGCTCAAGATAAGAACAGAAAGCAAATGATAGGAATAATCAAACCTCATTTTAAAACTTCAGAAAAATATTTTATTGTTATCAACTAACGCTGTTGTAAGCTGCGAAGGAACTGCACCTAAAAAAGCTTCCACCTCTAAAAATGATTACCCGTTGCATTATCTTAAATTGGACAAATACGTGTTGTTTTCATCTCAGCAACGTAAACGGATAATTTATTATCTTATACCTTCACAGATAATTTTAAATTGGATAATTCTATTTATTTAATTTTTTTTTTTTGAAAGGAGAGAGTGATTTAAAGAAAAATGAAACATGTTGATTTGTTTACAGTGAGTAGTTTTTTTATCGTGTGGTTGGGGGAGGGTATCACGTTTGGCGGGATAGAGGCTAAGCCAAGTAGCGCCAGCGCTGAACAAAGGAACTAATCCGTTTTTTTTAAAAATTATTTTGGCGCATGTTCCGACAGAAAATTCACACATTTGAATGAAGAAAAGAATGAGGAGGCAATAATCGTGTCAATGTTTTTGCAGCATAAAAAAGACACGAGAGATCATCTGTGCACGTGTCGTGGATAATATCAGCCGACAGTCACCGGAAACATCTTTCAAAATCGATGGAAAGATAAACGACTTTAACAAAAATCGAAAATTGAATTCTCTTTAAATTGCGTTTTCCCAACTTTATAAAAGATTTTTCACCATATCCTTGGTCAGTTTATGAAGTTTTAGTTGGAAATAGGATTTCTTTTTTTTTTTTTTTGCATTCTTAGTTTCAATAACTATTTTTGTTGCGTCACAAGAGTTTGAAATAACACTTTTCTTATATCTGCCAATGTTCAGTTTGAAATCGTATCTTATTTGGTTTCTCCTGTTTCAGTCTGTAATAGTATTTTCTTCATTGTGAAATAGTATGTTTGTATATTTTCAGGGTTAGATGTGTATTTTAATTTTAGACAAATCTAAGGACATCTATAATAGTCTTTCTTTGAAGTACAGCACACCTGTCAACTACAGCTGATCTTTTAGAACTACGAGCAAAAATAAAAAATAAAATGACTTAGGCGTGTTTTTGCTCGTTTTTTTTTTGTGTGTGTTTTTTCGTGAAACTGGTTCTCTAAAACTTCATTCTTTTAATGATTTTCTGGACAAAATGAAATATCGTCTCAGAATTTTCACAAATTTCTTTTATAATTTTTTCCGGAAGAGTTTTACGTTTTCCATAAGAGCTTCGCGGGCCGGATATGGCCCGTGCGTCGTAGTTTGGAGGCCCATAATCTAGACTTAAACAAATCAAGTTTTGTTAGCACGTTAATGGTAGTAAGCTCAATCGGTGATTACGTTTCTCCGTAGTAGTAGTAGTAGTAGTAGTAGTAGAAGTAGTAGTATTAGTTGTAATAATAGTAGTAGACGTAGTTGTACGGCAACAGTGATGACAGCGGCGGTATACATACACACACACACACACACACACACACACACACACACACACACACACACACATACATATATATATATATATATATATATATATATATATATATATATATAAGAAAAAAGTTGACATTTATTACTAAGGTCTTTCATTAAATAAATAAATATTAATAAATTAATATATATTATATATCAATAAATAAAAAACAAAAAAAGATCAAATAACTTTCTCCAAGCAATATGGTCAAAAGAAAAGAAGTAAACGAACATACGAAGAAACGGAAATGCATTTCTATTAAGTATTTGGCAACCAGAAAGATATAGATTACTTTACCACTTTTCTATTGTTTAGTTTTGGTAAGATAGGCCTTTTCCTTTCTCAGAAATTGTTGCTATTTCGTTATTGAAGCCTACATTATTTTTTTGTACTTACAATATTGTTATATATATATATATATATATATATATATATATATATATATAGACTAGAAAATTACCCATCGTTGACTGGGTTCAAAAACAGCCTTCAGAAAATGGACTCTGATTTATGAAAGTATGATAGGTTATGAAAAGGAAGGGTTATAAAGAGATAGCTTCGACTTTGGGAGTATCAAAACCAAAGCAAAATATGATGAAAGTAAAAATAAAATAGATAAACTCCATAATTAATTATAACATACCTGTTCACACTGAAACACTTATCACAATATTCTGTGGATCTATATTAAAAAAAACCTTGTTAAACTTTGTGAAATATTTCCATTCTATGGAGGTCAGGTTCGAATGAACACCCCATAATTTTATTATACCATATTTCTTCAACCTGAAACATAATCATCAAAGTATACTTACTCAGGTAGATATGAAAAGTTTGTGCCTATTTCCATTCTATGGAGCCAGGCGCGAACGCAGACCCCACAATTTTATTATATTATCCCTATTTAAGTTAAAACATACTTATCAAAGTATTCTTATGTACAACTATATCAAAAACACTTGTAAACGTTTTTTTTAATTTTTTATTTTTTTATTTTCATACTTTGTGGACCAGGCGCGAACGCAGACCCTACAATTTTAATGAACCACCGTTCGGCTAGATCATACCTATGTCTCGATACATCTTCTATCATTATATGTAATCAGTTTTTAAAATAGTCAACCATATAGGAACCTATTCTTGACCAAACACACACACACAGTCATTCAGCTTTATATCTATCTATATATATATATATATATATATATATATATATATATATATATATAATACTATTAGATACGTTTGAAGCCAAAACAACGCATTATAACAAAATAAACAGTTATTTATTTTGTTTGAAATTTATATTGAAATCTATATTTTGTTTGAAATTTATATTGAAATTTGTAAACAAAATAAATATCTGTTTATTTTGTAATAATGCGTTGTTTTGGCTTCAAACGTATCTTATACGTATTTATTTTATTCAAACTTAACAAAGACGTTCTATCCCCACCACCATAATAATAATGTAATTTAAATTAAGTTGCATTCAGTGCTAACTACATAGGTCGAACGTCGTTAAGACTTGATAGTAGAGTCCAACATCGGGTTCTCCTATAGCTAAATATTTGCCTATAACCCCTGCATTGGTCACGAACATTAGCACTAACTCATTCACTATTTTGAATCATGCTCATTCGATCTATCACCAGAAGATCTTGGAGACTATTCATGTTCACTTGAAGAAGCCTTCTCTCTGCAAGCAGAGGTAATGCCTCTTAGGTTTGAACGTGATCAATCTCTAGGTTATGTCATACATATCGGTATTGTAGATATATAGTGTATCCTTTTGTTTTTGTTTTTTTTTTGTAATACACAATATCGCTATTTTTTAAACGTATCGTTTCCCATTTTATTTTAAACGTTTCGTCTCCCATTTCACCCGATTTTATTAATAAAAAAGGAAATCCCTCGATCCAGCTTATGAAAAGTGAAGACGAAACCGGTCAGCTGGCCTCTTCCATCATTTTTTTTTATTTTCATTTTCCCACTTTTAATCATGAACATCAAAACGGGTCTTCCTGTCATAATTGCATAATATATATATATATATATATATATATATATATATATATGTGTGTGTGTGTTTGTGTTTGTGCGTGTGTGTGTAATTATTCACACAATCAAACACCTCCGCAGTCCGCACATACAGTGAATCCACAAAACGAAATTAAAGCCACGAACACACGCTTTCTTGATTATATTTTTTCTAGTATTTCGATTTTGTTAATAACCCTCTAAATAAGTATAAGTATGACTAGCTGTACCCTGCCATGCGTTGCTGTGGCTCAATTTGGTGTAATGGAAAATTCTAATAAAAAGAGAAAATGCACGTTTCTTATATTCTTAGTACAGCAATCCATTCCAAAATGTAAAATAAAAAAGGCGAAAATGAAAAAAATGGTACTCTTGCAGAATTGGGTCCTGATCCTCGGGATTACCGTCAATCATGGCTTGGTCTCGACCAACAATCAGTGGATAAAGCTGAACGTAACAAAAATGTTGAAACGCTAAATGTTTGTTTTTTTTTATACAAAAATGTGAGTTAGTAATTGATATTTGAGTGATTGGGGAGGAGGGGGGTTACTATACACATATTCGATAAAGTTGTCCAAAAACAAATAAATGAAAGCAAAGGTAAGGTAAGTTATGTTTCTACCTAACTGGGTAATTGTTTAGTGTTTTTATGTAATGTAAAATGTTTAATCGGCTCGAAAAACAGAAATGGTTGCAGACTCTGTTGAATACGTTAAGTTTGGGAAAGTAAGTTGAAAACTAAAAACTATAAAATACAGTGTCAAAACCCCACCGAATATATGTTACCATGACATAGGCTGACATAATCGGTGGGTTTGTGACAGTATTTTGTATAGTTTTTTTAGTTTTAACTCACTTTCTCAAACTTAACGTAATCAACAGTGTCCGCCACTATTTGTATCTTTCAAATACACCAATAAAAACTCTTTTCGTAGACGACTAAACGTTACATTAAATGAAAAGGGTTTGTATTACTAAACACAGATACAAAGAAGTTGTCAAAAAATGAATATATAACAAATAAATGTTATCATAGGCAAGAAAAGTAAATGTTCTACCTAACTGAATAACATTGTAGTGTTTTTATGTAATGTATAATGTTTAATCGGTTCAAAAATATGCAGTGTTTATCGGTATATTTGAAAAATATAAATGGCGGCAGACTGTATCGAACACGTTAAGTTTGGGGAAATTTGGGGAAAATGAGTTTAAACTAAAAAACTATACACAATACTGTTAGGAACTCACTCAATATATGTTACTGTGACGTAGGCTGACATATAATCAGTGGTTTTAAACTTTTGCTCGATACAGATGACGACTTTTAAGAGTCCCTTTTAGTGATTACCTGGTTTGAGGATATTGGTACAACTAAACGGCAAATCTGCCCCAAAAATCCGGTATTATTTTACTTTAAGGCCCGTCTCATGTTCGTATATAACGAAATATTTTATTGTAGATTTCAGTGTACTGAAAACGAATCTGCAAATCGTTTCCGTCGCAAAAAGAAAGTTTTCATGATATGAAGAAATTACTTTTTCGAAAAGTGGGTGATCACTTTTCAATGTAAATTTAACTTAGAATGATCACCCACTTTCTGACCACCTGAGAGAGGGGCATTTTTCTGTGTTTCTTGGCTAAAAAGTTTTTTGCTTGATTTCTTTTGCATGGTAATAACCCCTGGACTCTGGGACTATTTCCCATTTCACAGCCGTAGCCTTCGTTTATGCTACGCGCGAGCATAAACGAAAGCTGTTTAGCCAATAAACGTGGGAAAAAATCCCCCCTCTCTCAGGTGGCTAGAAAGTGGGTGCTTATTTTAAGTTAAATTTACATGGAAAAATGATCGCCTACTTTTCAAAAAAGTAATTTCTTCATATCATAAAAAACTATTTTTTTTTTTGTGACGGAAACGGTTTGCAGATTCGTTTTTAGCACACCGAAATCTTAAAAAAATTTTTTTTGTTATATACGAACGTGAGACGCACGGCCTTTTATGGAAAATTTTATCAAAAATCCGGGAGAAAATAGTTTTCAATAAAAACAGCTAATGAATTCGATATAAAAAAATGGATGCTATTTTAAAAAATTTTTCTGTGTATTTCTTGGCTAAAAAGTTTTTTGTTTGATTTCTTTTGCATTTTGCAATTTAAACAGGTAATTTTAAAGGATTTTCAAAGGGTAGAAAGAAAGTCGCCCCCCCCCCCAAATTTTTACGTTAAATTATGGAAAAGTGATCCTCCACTTTTTTAAACTAACATTTCTTTATACTTTGGAAACTACTTGTTTGCCTTAATTATAAACGTTATTTTCGTTTTCAGTGGCCCCGAAAACCTATTCGAGTGGTAATTTTAAAGGAATTTTCGAGGGTGGAGTAATTCTTCATATTTACCTTTTTTTTCCAATAACATAAGAAATTAACAATTAGACAAATTTATTTTAGGTAGGCTTTTAAAAATAAAAAATATAAGATAAGCAAATGGTGCTAGTGCACTTACTGATCCGCGCATTTTTTAAATCGTATTTCCAAGTTTAATTAAAGTTTTATATGTTTTTTTATTCAATTGTAAGGTTAAAGTACAATATATATATATATATATATATATATATATATATATATATATATATGTGTGTGTGTGTATATATATATATATATAATTTTAAAAATAGGGAATTTTTTTTTACCTATCTATTAATTAGATAGTTAAATGTTGTAATTCGAAAGTCGTCAATCACGTGAAAGGCTAATTTTTACCGGAAATGAAATATGGCGGACAGTCTCGCAGTTACGAAAAATATTTTTATTTTATTTAATATATTTTTATAATTTGCGATCTTAACGATCTTAATCTATTTTAATAACATGCAAACATTCCTTGACTTTACACATGAATTTTCTGAAAATTTCAATTAAATGTAGAAATATGGTTTTATGGACTTTGAACGAACCAAGAATTACATTTTTATATATATAGATTTGGATACAAAAGAAAGAAGATTATTAAAAACTGAAAAAAATGGTATAATCAATGGAAACAGTTCGTTAATGTTTGCTTAAAAAATATAATGATGCCTATATACGGATTATTATATCTTACACACACACACACACACACACACACACACACACACATATACGCACCCCCACACATATATATATATAATCTATTGAGATAATAAAAATTTATCATACGAGATTTAATAATTAGTAAACATAAAAATAGATTATAATATAAAAATTAAATGAATTATATTTAAGATTAAGTCTAACTTTAGGTTTAGAATAATTTTTATTTTAAGTTCTTATTGGAATACGTGATGAATATATAAATGTTGTAATGTATTCTTGTTTGATATATATATATATATATATATATATATATATATATATATATATATATATATACAGTACTGTTTCGCTGTTTCACATCTCATCAGGGCGGTAAACATTTAAATCATCACTACATTGGCATGGCAATATCTTGATCTGTATTTATTAATAGCTAAGATCTTGTCATGCGAAAAATCGGTCTTTTCTTTAAACCAGGTGCATATCTCCGAGTTTACTGATACACACACACACACACACACACACACACACACACACACACACATACACACACACATATATATATAATATACTTAGATTAGAAAAATTTAAAAAAAAAAAATCTTTTTCGAAAATTTAAAACAAAAATTAACCCTAATATCAATTAAAACGTAAAATCTCGTTTAATTATACTGAAGTGCATTTAAAAATTTAAACTCTTATAAGGTTGGGTGGGGGGAATACTTATCTAGCTTAAGGGATTTTCCTAGTATATTAACCTCAATACTATTGTATTTTCCCTATAGTTTTAAAAATTGAAACATTGTAAAATACATTTATCAAGTATGATTTTTAAAGATTTATATAATACAATAATTTAAAATCTATGATAAAATGATTTAAAACTACAATTAAAATCCAATTTTACAAACTAAAATCAATTTTAGAATTTAAAAGTTAACTGAAATGTAAGTTTTTTTTTATAAATAAAAATCACGATTTTGTTTTTTTCACTGATCCAGTTATTAGGAGTGCTATCCTTCTATATATAAAATGTTTCGAGGATTCAATCCTCACATTTAAACATCTTGTTTCTGGGTCATGAATTGTCCGTAGGATGTGGTATTTTTTCGCATTAAAGAGTGAGCATTGACTTAATTCCGGGGCATATGCTGGTTTATTCTCGATTTATCTCCATTTTATGGAAAAATGTGTATCCTTTTCTTTAAGCTCCCACACCCGGGTTGCTAATGCTGTTGTTATCCTTGTTTTAGCTCTAAAAGGGCTCCTATGCGCATAGTACCTTTGTTTAAATGGGCCTTGGTGTCATCCCTATATTTTTTCCGGTATGCTTGTAGATTGGTCCGTTATTGTAGCTTCAAAAACAAGGGATTCAGCTTGTCCTCCTATGGGCACTTACTTTTGGCCCTGCAAGAGAAGCCTGCGTTAACTATCTTTCCTGGTTCCTTAGATATGATAGACTTGATCGATGGATCGATTTATATAAAGTGGATTTTTTTTAGATGCAACTCTAGATTTCGAGAAAAACATACATAAACCCTTCAATAAACTAAATGAAAAATTCAGGTACATAAATAAGGGTTCATGCCTCCCACTCACAGTGTTTAAAAATATTGTAGCTTATATTAGCAAAAGAATATCGAATGCCGACGTGTTCGAACAAGCAGCGCCATATTATAATGAGGATTCAATGAAAACATAAAATTCCAACAAACTCAGTTCTATATCGAAGACACAATAGAAACTATTTTCATAGAAATGTTAATAAACTCATATTTGCTGCAGGTTAATGCTTTTTAAGTAAAAATGTTTTCCTCTATCTAGGGAAAGACCAGGTTTATAAAAACATTCGTTGATTAAATATATTTCTGATTCCCTAGAATTTACACAGGGTAATTCTATTGATAATAATTTTGTTAAAAATCTAGCTATATTTTTCTTATAGTCGCTATGCTTTAACTATAATATATATATATATATATATATATATATATATATATATATATGTGTGTGTGTGTATGTGTGTGTATGTGTGTAATTGACAGCATTTAAGGCATATTTATATATATATACTAGCAGGGGTGCCCGGCGTTGCTCGGGTGTTTGGAGGTGTATGCTGTGCAAAAAAAAAGCAAAAAAACAAAAAATAGTTGATTTTTTAAAACTTTGACCCCTATTATGACCCCTTAAAATTTATTGTTTCGGGCTCAAATCACTTTATTAAGTTAGATCCAGGTTCAAGGAACCTATATCTAAAATTTCAAGTGTCTAGACCCAAAATTGTCAGAGGAGTTTGGTAGAGTTCTTAAAGGTCAAACCGTTGAAATTTGACCCCTTAACAGCCAAACTTCTGGCTGACACCCGTCACATCGATTTTCCCAAATCTCAGTACCCGGTATTTCAAATTTCGAGTCTATAGACTAAAAATTGACAGAGTTATTGCGTAGGGAAATGTACACAGACAAACAGACACACAGCCACACAGACAGACAGACAGACACGTTCACTTTTATAGATATATAGATATATTCTCAATGTACACCTATGAATTATGGGTGTACGCTTCGATAATATTTAAATGCGTCTTCGAACGTACTCTGTGCAAAATACAGAATGCCTTATCTTTTTACTCTTCAGTGTAAATTTGGCAATGCAATAAATGTTCACCAATATCCAACTCATAGGCTTGTGAACGCCCGAATGTTGGCCAATTTTCTGTACATGCGTATCGAGGAAGAACATATTGAGAAATTCTCACCTCCAAGCGATATATCGTACGCCCCATGTAGTCCACGTCACATTGACAATTACAGCGATAAATGATCATGTTCTATTCAGTGGAAGACATACCAAGCTCCCAACTGGGAGAGGAAGCACTTCAAAATCTACTAGCAAAGAAACAACGCGAAATGGCTTGGAAAAATTTGGTGTGAAAACTCCTGACTTATTACCAATTCATTCGAGCTTCATAAAAACATGGCGATGTTAAGATCTTTAACGTGTATCACCGGTCAAAGCAATGATTTTATTTTTTATGATTTTTGAAATGGTGCTTAAGGTATTTAAGTTGTGCTTTGAAATCTACCATCTAGTTAAACATCTACAACAAATCAACAATGTCTGATCTAATGGGTACAAAGATAAGGCATTCTCTATTTCGTACAGCGTACGTTCGAAGACACATTTGAAAATCTTCAAATTTTCGATAACTGTCTCTGTTGAAAACAGAACGCGTACCTTCAATGCTTATTGAGAATTATGTGTATATAAATATCTAAATTGGTCTTTAGTATATATATATATATATATATATATATATATATATATATATATATGAATATATATATATGAATATATATATATATATAGAGAGAGAGAGAGAGAGAAGGAAGGGAGAGAGAGAGAAGGATATAATTCACTAAATATACGTGATATACGGGTAGCATACAGTGATTTGTATTTCTTTAAAAGCAAAAGTGTTGTCTTTACTGTTGGACGCTGGTTATTCAATAGCTAGATTCATGCAAATGTTGAAGTTACTTCTCTTGCAGGAAGTTGTTTTAACGTATCTCCGGAATTACTCCAACCGCTTTTTATTGATATAAATACAAGCAGAGGCAAATGAAACCTTAATGTTCCGGTGGAGTCATACCCTCCCCACTCACGGAAAAGAAAATTATACACAACTTGAATTTCACGTCTTCAAATTACATGGAATAAAATCCTTCCGCTTATAAAAATAATCCAATAAAGATGTAAATATAAAGAGAAAACATTCAAATTTTACCCGGCGTTGTCCGCTAGTTTATGTTATCTTTCTTGCAAACTAGATAAAAATATTTCTTGGCTTATCCCCCATTTGTTAAATGAGGTCATATTCATTTGTTTTAAATCTCAAAAGCTGCTCGAGTAAGTTACCTCCATTGTTAAATATTATGATTACAGATGTATATTCCTTGCAAAACTAAAAAGATGCTAATTTGATTTAGTTCTTTTTAACATTATAATTTTATACACATTTTGCTTGTAAATCTAAAAAGATGCAGCTCTGGTTCATCTATTTTGTGCGATATTATGATGTCATACTTATTTTTATTTCAACTGTAAACCGATGCTGGTCTGAGTTATCTCCCCTTGTACAATAATATTTCATAGGTATCTCTTTTGAAAACCTTTTAAAAAGTTTGGTCTCGGTTATTTCCGTTTTTTTGGATATTATGATTTCATAAGTATATTCCTCTATAATTTAATGGTCGACTTTTTTAAATATAATCAATCCAACGTTGCACGTCATTCATTCACCCTATAAATAACTAATTTCTTTAATGTTATTTTTAAAAGTTATTTTAATTAAAAACAAATAAATTTGTTGTTATCAATACCGATATCTATTTAAATCAAAATAATCTGGGTGACTGAAGTCGAAAGTAAACAATTTATCATTTCAAGAACGAAACAAAATAAAAATAAAAAAATAATAAAAAGCAAATCATCGTTTATCAAGTCTTAAGATTACTCGAGGATATGGGTTAATGAAATGAATAGATTGTCAGTTGAATGTTTACAAATATTAAAGTGGAAAATTATAAATTGAATTAACATATTTTAATTACTTCTAAAAACGGTTTGTGACAAGTATTTGTTGATATTGAGCTCCAAGACGACGATGTGGTAGTCTACAGGGAAGTATTTCTGTTATTTTTTGTTCCGTAGATGATCAGTTCCTCGATAAACATTCTGTTCATTGAAATTACGTTTAATGTTAGGCACGTTGAGAAAGAAAAAAATATAGTTATGGCAGTAAGTCAAATGCTGGCTGTGAATTTCTTATCCGAGGAAAACAGAGATTCAAGTAAAGTCGAGCACCTTTCATCTAGATTGTGTTATTGGTTTGTAGGCTTTATGCTTACAAAGAGTATCGACATCACGTGAGAATGTGTCCGTTGAGAAGAGAAGAGATCATCTCCAGTGACGAATATTTTGCATTTTGGTACGATATAAAAGAGTATACTGAGCGACGCCTCCCTAGAAGTCACTGCAGTACTCTAACTTTTCTGGGGTGCAGAATATTAAAAATAAATAAATAAAATTATAGGAACAATCATATTTACACATCGATTCCCGTTAGATCACCTAAGTTAACCGACATTGATCATGGTCAGTACTAAAATGAGTGACCATTTGGTAATACCAGGTGCTGTATGTGCTCTGAAGCCTGGAGAGGGATGGGTGCCGCCAAGCAACGCTACATAAAATAATGCAGCGCTCCGGAATATTTTTGAAAAATCCAACTAAGCAAAAGATTAAATATTCCTCTTCTGTTTTAGATTTAGAATGGAACATCCCAAGGATTTTAACAAAATAAAGGGTCCCTCAATGAGAGAACCGGTCCCTTAAACTCAGGAAAAGCAAAAATTAAAACGGTCATGTTTAAATGAAAGACGTTTTGGTTTAGGTGTTTTAAAAGGAACAAAAAACTTTTGTCCATATCATACCACGTATTGTACCAAATTAGAAAAAAAAAACGAATTAGTAAGATGATGATCACCGATGCTCTTCGGAATGCTGCCATAGAGAGTTGTGTTGTCGCATAAATATCAACCACAGTTGATATCTATGTCTTTTCACGGTATATTTAGATACGCCTCGTATTAGTTGTTCATCAGTTTTTCTGCCATGCTTCTGTTTAAAACCGAGAATTTTTTTATCTTCAATTTCCAAAACGATATTATAAGTTTATCGGCTTTATTACTGATCATTTTCGCGACATCCCAAAATTCTTAAGTTCTGAAAGCTTTTCTTTTGATTAATCACATTCAACTCTGAAACAATGTGTGTTTCTGTCTGTCATGCTTAAGTATTAAATATCAGTTTCATTGGTTTGTAAGTCATAATTTTGAGGTAGTATAGAATTTTCCTCTGTTTGCCATGTTTAAGTGTTAAATGGAATTTTTATTAGTTGGCAAATCTAAGTTGTATTAGCATTTTATTAAGTTTACTAGCGAGGGGGTACCCGGGGGTGCCCAGGTGTTAGAAAAATCCCAAAGAAGTTTGAATGGGGGTGGCTCGAACTGGAAGCATTGAGGAGAAAGCGCCCCCCCAAAAAAAACGTGATGAATAAACTAAAAAGTGAATTAGGTCAAATATCAATTCCGCAGTGAAGTTTGTTTTGGTTTAGTTTCAGTAGTCCCGCATCACAGTCGAATTCTAAAGGATTTTTTTTGTTTTCTCGAATTCTAAATGAATTTATTTGTTTTAATTTTAATTTAAGTGTATTGCAAGTGAATGCACGATATCGTTGCGTTGTGTTAGTCCCGCAGGTTGCATCTTACACTAAGTAAAAAAACATAAAGAAAAACAATAATAATAATCGCGTTTTCGCGTGATTTTTTTTATTTAGAGTTGTTAAAACCGGAAGTAAGAACCGGTTAGTCCCGCAGGTTGCGTTTTACACTAAGTAAAAAAAAGCATAAAGAAAAACAATAATAATAATCGCGTTTTCGCGTGATTTTTTTTATTTAGAGTTGTTAAAACCGGAAGTAAGAACCGGTTAGTTCCGCAGGTTGCGTTTTACACTAAGTAAAAAAAAGCATAAAGAAAAACAATAATAATAATCGCGTTTTCGCGTTATTTTTTTTTATTTAGAGTTGTTAAAACCGGAAGTAAGAACCGGTTAGTCCCGCAAGTTGCGTTTTACACGAAGTAAAAAAAGCATAAAGAAAACAATAATAATAATCGCGTTTTCGCGTAATTTTTTATTTTTATTTTGATATGGGAAAAACAGAAAGCCTAAATCAGGGAAAAAAGATTAAAGAAAAACCAAATAAAAAAAAAAAACGGCGTAAATAACCTTGTACGATTCCAAACCGGTGTTTCCTCGTGCTGTTCCTTGTGAATGCATTTGCTGCGATGTAAATGGGGAGCGGGAAAAGGAGGAATCTAATAGAGAAAAAAGATGTTGCAACTTCCATTGAATGTAACCGATTTTGGCAGTGGAATATCACCGGAAAAAATATAGGAATGTACCAGTGTCGAGGAATTGTAGAGTTAATGGGCTTATAGCACACCTCAGTTAATGTGCTACAGTTTGTACGCATTACATTTGCAATGTAATGTCATGATTTTTAATACTATTAAGGTCAAAGTCGGAGGGAAAAATGAGTTCATTTTATTTATATAGAAAAGAAGAGAAAATAATGCATAAATTTGAGATGTTATTTTTCCAATTTGTCACCCTTAAGTATGAAAAAATACGGCTTCGGTATGTCCTGCTTAAATAATAATAAAATTTTCGAATTTTCGTTAATCTGACAGATTTTAGTACTTAATGTAATATTCGTCAGATTGTCATTCTTATATAAGAAACGCATTTTAGTAAATCGTAAGTTATAATTTCATTTTCATTAGTCTGTCATGTATATGCATTAAACAGTATTTTCATTTGGCTATCATGCATCCGCATTATATAGCATTTTCATTGGTCTGTCATGCATACGCATTAAGTAACATTTTTGTTTCTCTGTAAAGTAAAAATCTGAAATAACATTTTCGCCAATAAGTTAAATCAAATAAACGCATCAACCAATTAGATCACACTATTCAATAAACAACAAATTATTTCTTTTGAAAATCTATACGACTAGCATTTCAGCCTGGCGTTGCCCGGGTGTTTGGAGATGTATGTTGAGCAAAAAAAAAAGAAAAGAAAAACAGGTCAATTTTTTAAAATCTTTGACCCCTATTATAACCCCTTAACATTTATTGTTTTGGGATCAAATCAAGTTATTAAATTAGATCCATGTCCAAAGAAACCATATTTAAAATTTCAAGTCTGTAGACCCAAAATTGTGTAGACCCAAAATTTTCGGAGGAGTTTTATAGAGTTCTCAAAAGTCAGATCGTTGAACTTTGACCCCCTAACAGCCACATTTCTGGCCGAAAACCGATCACATAGATTTTCCCAAATCTCAGTAGCCTTTATATCAAATTTCGAGTCTGTAGACTAAAATTGACAGAGTTATTGTGTAGGGAAATGTACGCAGACAGACAGACAGACACGTCCACTTTTATAGATATATAGATAATATATATAATATACTAGTTCGATGATTTATAAACTTATACAAATTAGCAACAAACTTATTGCTTAAAAAGTGCAATGGAACTCTCTGCGTGAACTTCTTTGCATCTTACCATAATGTGTTATTCTTATCTTGAATGCATAGCCTCTTGGTTTCTAAAATACATCTCCTGTGCCCAGTCCTATTTATACGAGACTAAATATTTCGTTTTGTATATAATATAAATTAGTTGTTTTTCAATTTGTGTATTCTTATTTATTTTAGGCATTACACAAAGTTTCAATTAAATAATAAAAAATTTAACTATGTCTTAATGGATAACGAATGAACTCGTTTTTGTTCCGGTAATAAAAGGTTCGCCCGGAAGCCTGGGGTTTTTAACAAGCAGAACATTTCATTGAAAACAATATCAAATGGAATTGTAAATAAGTATTTACACACATTCAACTTACTGCAACTTAGTAATCATGAGAAAATTGCAAAGTTCTCTATGTTGACCCGTTGTTTTGTTATGTCTGTTGTAGATTTTAAAAGAAAGTTTTTATTTGAACCGAACATGGCATAGTTTTCCGACTGTCATCCTCATATTTGTTGTTGTCTCGTCGCGTCTCAGTTAAATCATCCTCTGGCTTTCTTCATGTGAATAATGCTGACTATTGCAACTGTATCCATTATATTTACTGCCTTCCATAGTTGTTGTTGTCTCATCACGTTTTGGCTAACTAATCCTCTGACTCGCTTTGGGTAGGATTGAAACTGCTATCTTCACACAATGCTCATTTGAAACCGTGGAAACTTAACGCCTCTATCTATTGCGTCACAGACCCCCAAGGGCGATCACGGGTGAATTTTATGGTTTCGTTCTTATCAGCCTTTCATTTTCAGTATTTTATATTATTTTATTGGAATCCTTTGAGATGAGTAAATTGTATATCTTTTTTTGGGGGGGGCTGTTTCACCACATTTCGGCCAGATCATCATCTGACCTTTTTCAAGTGACTAACCGCGACGGTTTAGGTTACTCACCTGAAGAAGGCAAAAGGATCATTTGGCCGAAACGTGGTGAAACAACAGAAACTATGAAGATAATTGCTCAAAAATCGAAAATTATTTTTAAAAATGCTGGTAAAGCATTGCATTTTTGCCTGATTGATGACATTTATTAGATTTGTTTCGATCAGTAATTTGTTTTATTTACGATTTTGAAGGCTCGCTTGTTATTTGCGTTCTAACTGAACAGTCTTTACACTTCCTACGTTTTTAAGAAAAGAAACACTTTAAAATAAGTTAAAACATAAAACACTACATTGTAGAAGAGTAACTTAGCTTGCCTTTGGTAACATTTCTTTGTTGTGTTTTTCACTTCTGTTTTGCTTTGGGGGATACTCTGGGAGTGTACCATTAATGCTTATATTCACTTGGCCATGTGAAAATAGTCCACAAAAACAGACTAGTACTCGCAAATAACGTATTTAGACGCGATGTCTAACAAGGCAAGAAGAATCGAATCGTGAAATTTTGCCAAGAATTTCTCCATCTGGCAAAATGCCTTTTACTTTTTAGCTGTAAAACTCAAATTAATTGATTGTTAATTTTCTGTCGAGTCATCAATTAATCAGAAATAACAATGAAAAGGAAAAACACTACAATGACATTCGTCACTATTTCTTTCCGTTTTTCCTGTTGATCACCATTTTGAAGAAAAGGAGATCGGGCGAATCCTTCAGTGCAGGTGACACAGTTCGGTTCTTTGGCGAGAATCGTGACGTCACAAAAATGGTGACTAGCGAATTACAGTTGAGTGCCAAACAGGTGAAATTTGGGACTTTTATACGAAATTAGCTATTTTACAAGATCGGTTCGTCCGTCGGTATGATGAGGACCTTCTGACATACAGGCAGCTTTTAACTCAGTTTCAAGCCACGTGGAACGTTTACATATTTGCCACAAATATATTATTATAGAATTAATGTTCTATCGATTTTTATATATTATAAAGTTACGATTTCAAAAATAAAAAAATATATCCATATGATGTGGGTGTATTAGCTTGAATCGAAACCGAAACCAAAACTTATGAAAAAAAAACTGTCACTCCTAAGGTCTTCCAAAGATTTTCTATTTGATTTAAGTCAGAACTTTGCGGTGGCCAATCCATAATTTCGAAATCTTGCTCGCTAAGGTAACTCATTACCTCGGTTGCCTTGTAACATGGGGCATTATCCTGCATAAACGTAGCCCTCCTGAATTCTGTATGAGTGGCGCAACATGATCTTGAACAATATTTTATAGATTTTCGCGTTTACACGAGTTTGTAACCGGACAACAAATTTCTAGCAAATATTAGGTTTTAAAATTTTGTCCCTTGAGTTCCTTCAGCTATAATCGAAACCGAAACCAAAACTTATGAAGAATTCTTGATAAAATTATTTATAAAAAATAGATCACAGTGGTGTCATCAGCTATAATCGAAACCGAAACTAAAACTTATTAAGACTTCTTGATAAAATTATTTATAAAAAAAATATCTCTTTTAAGTACCATGGCTGTAATCAAAACTGAAGCGTATGAAGCATTTTTGGTAAAATTATTTATAAAAAGAAATAATTTGAGTGCTATCAGCTATAATCGAAACCGAAACCAAAAATTATAAAGAATCATTTGTAAAATTTATTTATTACAAGAAATGAAAGTCCCTAACAATTAAACGACATCATTCGAATGCAAGCGTGACACACAAAATGAATAACACGCACGCTATCCTATTAATCCTATTAATATAAATCACCAAACTAATAGACTAAAATAAATTCATACAATAAAGTAAGTAGACAAGTGGAGATATGAAAGTAAGGATGTATAAATAAATATAGATAAAAAATATTTACTAAATAATGAGAAAGTGTTCCTATCCTCACGTTAAAAAACGGCCCGGTGTCTAACTTTGCCCTCGTGGGGAGGCAAAGTAAATAGGAACAATACAAAAATAACAATGAAAGTAATACAAATAGAAAATTATGCATAACGAAATGAAGGAATAATATTAATAATAACTAGCGGGACCTGTGGAAATTCCACAGCAGCATTTTTCATATGTAATAAATTCTTGGATATGGTACTAATTATGTCAATAATTTTTCATCATTTGTAACTCACCATTTCGCACACCTTACTAAAATAATAACTGTGATATATTGTATAGGCTGATTATATCATTACAAACACACATCAATTAACTCACATTTCATCATTTTTTCATTCTTGGATATGTTACTAATTTCGACAATATTTTTTTATATTTTTAAGCAACATTATCGCCCAACCTTACTAAAATAATAACTTTGATATATTTGCCAGGCTTCTTATTTCATTTCAAACAAACCAATCAATTAACTCACATTTCATCATTTTTCATAATTCTTGGATATGTTACTAATTTCGACAATCAATTTTTCATAATTTGTACCCACATTATCCTCCCCTCCTTAATAAAATAAGAATTTTGATATATTGTCTGGGCGTATTATTTCATTACAAACACACTAATGCATGAAATCCCATTTCATGATTTTTCTTAATTCTTGGATATGTTACTTATTTCGACAATCATTTTTCATAATTTTGACTCATATTTTCGCAGCTCCCCCTTTACTAAATAATAACTTTGATTTATTGTCTAGTCTGATTATTTTATTTCAGACACACCAATCAATTAACTCACATTTCATCATTTTTTTATAATTCGTGGATATGTTACTAATTTCGACAATCATTTTTCATAAGTTAAACACACTTTATAGCTTCCCTCTTACTAAAATAATAACTTTGATATATTGTCTGGGCTGATTTTTTCATTACAACACACTAATCAATTAACTCACATTTCATCATTTTTCATAATTCTTGGATATGTTACTAATTTTGACCATACTTTTTTGTAATTGAAATCATCCCTATCGCCCTCGCTTACTAAAATAATAACTTTGATATATTGTCTAATGTTTCATTACAAACACACGAATCGATCAACTAACATTTCATCATTTTTGTAATTCTTGGATATGTTACTAATTTCGACGATAATTGTTCATAATTTTAGCCCTGCTTATTGCCTTTCCCCTTACTTAAATAATAATATTGCTGTCTTGTCTGGGCTGATTATTTTATTATAAACACACAGATTAGTTAACCCACATTTCACCATTTTTCGTTATTCTTGGATATCTTACTAATTTCAACAATATTTTTTATAATGTAAACCATCCTCATCGCCCTCTCTTACTAAAACATAATTTTGATAATTTGTCTGGGCAGATTATTTCATAAAAAGCACAACTATTTATTAATTTACATTTCATAATTTTTCATAATTCTCGGATATGTTACTAATCTCGACAATCACTTTTTATATTTTTTGCTCACATTAGTAACCCCGCACTACTAAAATAATAACTTTGATATATTTTCTAGGCTGATTATTTCATTTCAAACACACTAATAAATTAACTCACATTTCATCATTTTTCATAATTCTTGGATATGTTACTAATTTCAGCAATCATTTTTTATAATTAAAAACCCACATTATGCTCCTTTCCTACTAATATAAGAACTTTGATATATTGTCTGGGCTTATTATTTCATTACAAAAAACCCCCATCAAATAACTCACATTTCATCATTTTTCATAATTCTTGGATATTTTACTAATTTCGACAAATATTTTCATAACTTAAACCCACTATGTCGCTCCCCCTTACTAAAATAATCACTGTGATATATTGCCTGGGATGATTATTTAATTACAAACACATCAATCAATTCCGGGTATTCTCATAGTATATATGTTCCACCTATCTTATCGAATCCCAGGTGACGCCGCATATTCTGCTAGTATATATCTTTCACCTATCTAATTCGATCCTGGGCGACGCTGGGTATTCTGCTACTATATGTTGTCCACTTATCTCAGTCAATACTGTGCGACGCTTTCTGTTAGTACACATTTGCGCTTATCACATTCAATCCCGGGTCTGACTTCATGTCCGCCACCCCACTGTTAAAAATATACAGGAAATAAAGTAATGATTTAATCGTAAACTGTTTCAGCCATTTCCGGGACTGACTTCATGTCCCCCAACCCACTGCTAAAAACATACATGAAATAACGTAATGTCTAAATAGTAAATTGTTTCAGCCATTTCTGGGACTACTTCATATCCCGCACCCCACTGTTATCAAAATACATGAAATAAAGTAATGTTTAAATCGTAAACTTTTTCAGCCATTCCCGGGACAAATTTCTTATCTCCCATCCTACTGTTAAAAATGTACATTAAATAAAGTAATATCCAAAACGTAAATGGTTGCAGCCATTTCCGGGACCGACTTCATATCCCCACCCCACTGTTAAAAATATACATTAAATAAAGTAATGTTTAATGCGTAAACGGTTTCACCCATTTCCGGGACTGATTTCATATCCCCTACCCAACTGTTAAAAATATACATGAAATAAAGTAATGTTTAAATTGTAAACGGTTTAAGTAATTTCCGGGACTGACTTTATATCCCCCACCCCACTGTTTAAAATATACTTGAAATAAAGTAATGTTTAAATCATAAACTGTTTCAGCAGCTTTTCGAAATTAATACATAAAAAAATTAACACAGTAAGAGATTAGGCAACCATTTCTTCAACATTAATTTCTGGGGGTAGTATTATTCTCAGCATTCCAGTGACTTAAATCCCCCCTTTTTTGGTCTTGGTTAATGGAGGAGAAATCCTTCATTACTGATACAATTTTTATTTTTGATCAGAGTATCTTTTTTGGGGAGCTGGTTTCCCCCCAAATTTTAACCGACCTCATGTCCAACTCCGTCTTTGTGGGAAGGCAAGTAAACAAAAAAAATAATCTGAAGGGACATTTTCCAGGGCATGTTATAATTAATCAGAAGAGACATTTCCAGTACATTTTATCAGAAGGGAGAATTCCAGGGCATTTTGTAATTAAACCAGAAATTACTTTCCCCAGTTACTTTTGTAATATTAAAACTTTGTTACATTAAACATAGTACCTATTAACAATGCCTCCCTACGGGACAGATTTAAACACCAGGGTCGTTTTTTAACGTGGAGAAAATTTGTCTTAGTCGCAAAGGATTTCTCCTCCACTAAGAGAGAAGAAATTGAAATGTAGCATCTGAAGAACAGATACTACACTTTGATCTTATTTATATATTTTATTTCCGGCAAACGTACAAAAATCTTGATAAAAATAAATTTAAAATTTTGATCTTAGCCAAAAGGCCAAGAAAGACAAGGGGTGACAAGTTTTATTTGGAATATTCCACTTTCCTTCTCATGTTTCCTTCTTATGTTTCCTGAGTCTTATGTTTTGTGGAGGCCGGAGGATCGATTGGATTTCTTTTTGTTTGCAAATTTTTGTTGAGGAGAAATTAGATTTTACCAGGAGGCGTCTAATGTTGTCTAGTGTATAACCAGGTAGATTGGAGTGACCTGCAAGTGGAGTGATGGTGAATTTTTGTCAAACTGTTGTGTTATGATATTAAAGTAGGGTCTAAACGGTGTCAATGTTTCTCCAATATATTCAATATTGTTACAAATGGAGCAATATATATATAATAAATTACGTTTGAACTGTCAGATCTCAGACGCAGTGATTTAAACTGAATTTTTGTTTCTGGTATGTTAAACAGCGATGTAGTGTTTATGTGTGTGCGTATAAGGCATCGCGGTTTATTATTTAATAATCATGTTGCTGTGTGTTTTGTGTGTCTTTACGTGAGCGGGTGAAAAAGGCTGCAGTGTTAGGTTGTTGCTTGCATTTTTGGGTCGAAGTTTAAAGATGGACTTCATGAAAGAGTCAGTTTGTAGGTTATCGAAAGGTTTTAAAAATAGTTGTGATTTTGTGCATGTGAAAATTGTGAGAATGCAGTTGTTGGTGTTTTTGTACTGAAGTAGACGTATTCTCTCAATTTTATTATTTTTTATAGCTTGTTTAATGTATTTAATGAGGTATTGGTTATTAATGAATTCTTGTGTAAGCTTCGTGATATGTTGTAACACTCACAACATAACAATATGTTATATCTACTCTGTAGGCTCCGAGTATATGCGCTTTATTCATATGCATGGACTGTGAATAAAATGTTTTCAGGTTTAAGAGGTGATTGCTGTAGGAATAAAAGAATGTATGATTATCGATGAGTTTTGTATAGAGAAACGTAGATATTTAATTGCTATCGAATATGAGAGTAACATCTAAGAATGGAACGAAATTATATAAGTGTTCCGTAATGAATTTTATAGTGTTATGAAAATTGTTGATGTATTCGTGAAAGTTCTTTAGGTTAGTAAGACCATGTGACCATATAAAGAATACAGCATCTATATATCGACAATTTTGGTAGGGCTTAAGGGGAAAAATTGAAGAGGATTAATTTCTAGGATATGTATGAATATGTTAGCATAGTTGTGACCATTTTAGTGCCCATGGAAATGTCTTTGATCTGTAGATAGTTTTGGTTGTTAAATTGAAAGTTGTTTTGTATAAGAATGAATTATATTAGATTGCAAATGTCTTATATTTTTTCTTTGTTTTTTATTTTTTGTTTGTTTTATTCATTTCATTGTTTGTTTTATTCATTTCATTGTTTGTTTTATTTTTGTCATTGTTTGTTTTATTCATTTCATTGTTTATTCATTTCATTGTTTGTTTTATTTTTTTCATTGTTTGTTTTATTAATTTCATTGTTTGTTTTATTTTTTTCATTGTTTGTTTTATTAATTTCATTGTTTGTTTTATTCATTTCATTGTTTATTCATTTCATTGTTTGTTTTATTCATTTCATTGTTTGTTTTATTCATTTCATTGTTTATTTTATTCATTTCATTGTTTGTTTTATTAATTTCATTGTTTATTTTATTAATTTCATTGTTTGTTTTATTCATTTCATTGTTTGTTTTATTTTTTTCATTGTTTGTTTTATTAATTTCATTGTTTGTTTTATTCATTTCATTGTTTATTCATTTCATTGTTTGTTTTATTCATTTCATTGTTTTATTCATCTCATTGGTCTCTCTCACACACACACATTTATATATATATATATATATATATATATATATATATATATATATATATATATATATATGACTAGCAGGAATGCCCGAGGTCACCCGTGGTTGAAGAAGGCTCGACGAAGATTCTACACCTTTAATACTGTTTTTGTCATTGCAATCAGTGAAATCACCTATTGTTTAATCAAATCAATTTACTGCCTGCTCTATTCGGAAATCTACCGCAGTGAAGCGAGAGAAAGCTCTCATCCATCTCCGCAGTGCATTAGTCTACAATATATAGTAGTGTACATTGTTCTGTAGAGAACTTATTGCTTATTTCATGAAAGTTGTTTTATATAATGGCTTTAATTAAATTTTAAGATGCAAATGTCAAGTATCATGTGTCGATAATTCTCTAAATAGAAATATTGATTTCAAATGCGCTCATGTCTTACCAAATATTGTTGATTAAACGCAACAAGCTCTTCTGCTTTTGCGGTGATAAAACATCTCAAATGCATTTGTGATGTAAGGCTGTATAAAAGTGTTAACGTTGGTCAAAATTGGGCTGCTCCTACTTTATAGAGGATTTCTTAAATTATATTTGTTTTATGATCCTTCAGAGTAAATTTTTTATGTTTTTATTATATGGAAATTAGAGCATGGTTCTATAGCAGCAGAATTTATATCCCCGAGTTCTCTATCATATACATGTGTGTGTGTGTGTGTGTGTGTGTGTGTGTGTGTGTGTGTGTGTGTGTGTGTGTGTGTGTGTGTGTGTGCAACTAATCTACTGCGATCTAAGCTTCTGGATATTTGTCCAAATGCATTATAGCAAATCGATCGCCGTCATAATTCTTTTTACTGTGAGTTATTGCAAGACTTTACCTATAACCCTACCCCTAACCTTGACTCCTAAATTCGCCGTTGGACTATCATTTGCTCGTCGTGTACTCGTTAGCTCGTAAAATAAAGACCGATTCAATGCGTCGAAAATGCCACAACTTTGTTTATTGACGCCATTTTCTCACACAAAAGGACAGCCATTTCGAGGACGTCTGAGAGGCACAAATCAAGAAAATAGAGAAATTCGGCACGAATGATTCTGTATGAAGAAATCTTTACAATTCGAACACGGAAAATGGTTTCTTCCTCTTTTCGCTTTATTTATTAAATGCGGAAAAGTCATATGCGATCCATTTGACCTCATTTTTCCGGTGTTTGTAATGGAGTAATGTAATTTCGGAATAGTCCATTGTGTGACAATAATCGTTACCCTCAAAACAGTCAATATTTAGCAGAACTTCGTAAGTGCTTCGAAGGGATCGACTTTCATGTTCTCTTCCTTACTATTTACCTCCTCTCTAGTGGAGGTTAGACACAAGGTCAGTTGTCTTTTATGAAGCCAGTGCACTAGGATAAGCGCATTCTAGCCTAAAACAATTCCTGAACATCTTCGTCGGCATTCACTGGTTTTGACGCCTCAGGCGATTATCAATTAAACTAACAGCGTATAGAGAGAAGGTAATGCCTGGGAGAGTGGATCTCCTAATACCTAACAGAACAATATCTGATAGCAACAGTCACTGTTGAACTGATTTTTATCATTGGCTTTTTGGTTAGGAGAAAAGTGTAGTGTCTGTTCTGATACTACATTTTATGCTTTCTTTCCTCTACTGTGAATGGTTTAAATAAAAAAAATTACCAAAACTTTTGTTATAATATTATGTTCATTAATTTTAGATAATTTAAAAGAAAACGTTTAGTTTTTAAAATTACAATAAGATAATATATGTCATAATAGGATAATAAAATTATAAATGAATAACAACATTAAAGATGTGCATATAAAAAGAATAGTTAGAGTGTGATTAAAATCCGTCACACCACGAGTAGATTTTTGCTTGTATATCAAAGGATTAGGATGAACTGATAATACAATGATATGCCAGCACATATATTAACTCTAGAAGAGTTCAATCAGCTTCCATCGGAGGAGGATGTGTGGCGGAAATGTTAAATTAAAAAGCGGTCTCCAGTCGTATATATATCCCGATTAGAGAAGATAGCGACCTTAGTGTTTTGTAGTTCTTGCAGGGATTTGTCGACGTCAGCATACAGCGCCGGGTTTCCCCAAATGGTCACCCATCAGGTACTGACAAGGCTTAAGTTTGCTTAGCTTCGGTGTTCTAACGAGAACCTGTGTGACAATGTGATTATACTGTATACATGGATAGTTTACGTATTAAACTGGCTTTTGTCATTGCTGCTTTTATTTACGTGGATAAGATTAAACAATTTATTTAGTACGTTTATATATTATATGTTTAGAGTAAACATATAATTATAAACACTGTGACTCGTGAATTTTTCATCATGTGGTATTCTGTTAATCATTAGTATTGACGTCTTTCTCACCTGTTCCTCGCATATTATGTAGTGTCATGTATGATAGTTCATGGATGCCAACCAGTCGAGGTTGGCAGAAGATGCTGAGGCTGATGATGTGGCAGAAGTTCTCAGATACTTTTGGATTTTGTCGAAGGTGTAACATGAAAGTGAGTTCTACTGTCACAGACACGAATTCCCCCCAGTCACACTGTATAACGTGATTACATTACGTGAGACACTGGTTCTCCTGCGATCGCTGAAGTTAAACAACGTAAAACCTGGTCAGTAGTAGATGGGTGACCATTTAGGAGTTCATGTGCTGCAAGTAGGATGAAGTTAAAAAACTGCGAAACCTAACGTCGTCATATTTCCTGACCGGGATATAGATGCGATTAGAGCTCACTTATGAATTTAATATCCCCTTGACACCCCCTCCATAAGAGAAAGTCAGTTAAACATGCCTAGTGTTAATGCTGCTAACATTTATACACTATCCACCAAGCGCTTGGCAACTGTAAGCAGAATCTCAATGTAGACATTTAAACTCGATTCGGAGTGTCTTAACAAAAGCGTGCGGTTGCATGACATAGTCTCCGCTGGCAAACCACCTAAAGTTTATTACAGTTTGAGTAATTTGGGTTTGCTTGCAGACTGTAGCTTTCTGTTTATCTGTGCATTGTGCAATGCGTTCTGAAAAGAACTACGGCATCCCCAGTTTGACAGGATGTTTAACTTTGTTAATGGGTAAAAAAACCCATTTATATTTATATTTATTTTAATATTGAAGGAGGATTTTTTTAAAAATTCACTACTGACATTAGGTCCCGATGAATGAGTTCAGATTAAAACAAACTGGGTTTTGCGAAATAATATCAAATAAAATAGATCAAAGTGTAGTATCTGTTCTGTCTTCAGGAGAACAAAATGGGGGAAATGAAGACAAGCAGGAATTGAAGTGAAAGAACTTTCGGAAACAGAAAAGAGAAAGAAAGGAATGAACTCTGGGGGGAATTGTTGTGAGAGCGAAAATGTCTTACATCAGAAACGCTTGTTTTGTAAAGTCCAGCCATTAGAAAAAACAAAATGAAAACGCAAAGCTGATTTTATGCTCACCGGTTACGCGACGATAAGGTAAATCTTCGCTGTTTGTATGCAATTAACACGATTATAAAATGAAGTCGTTTAAATAACGGGGGAGTTCGTTGGGAAGAATACGCGCAGGGCATACATCCCGCGTTAAGGTGTAACGGGTTATTTACTTGAATCAATACAGAAAGCTAAAGGAGACGAAGAAGGAGAAAACTACATTTGTTCATTGCTGAAAAAAAAACTGCAAAAACAAACAGGTGTGGAAAAGGAAAGAAAACGTGTAAAAAGAATGCAAGAAAGAGAGAGAAAATAATGACAAAAAAGAGAAATAATAGAAGAAAGAAAAAAATAAATTAAAGAGATACATAACTTGAAAAAGAAAGAAAGGAAAAAGAAACAGACATGAAATGAAGAAATATGAGAAACGAAAAAATGAAAAAAGAGAATGAAAGAAAAATGAAAACATGAGAAAATAATAAATTAAAAAGTACAAAGAGAGGAAGAAGAAGAAAAGTACTAAATAAAGGAGGGAAGAAAGAATCAGACTGGTGTGAGGAGAGATAGACGTGAAAGAATAAAAACGAAGTAGAAAAGGAGAAAAAAAGAAAGAATCGAAGAAAGAGGGAATAAAAGAAAGAAAAAAGGAATGAGAGAAAGAAAGAAGAGGAGAGAGAGCGAGAGAGAGAGAGAGAGAGAGAGAGAGAGAGAGAGAGAGAGAAGAAATGATCCAGAGCCAGACCGCGAAAAATGATGGTGAGATAAAAGGGATAAAGAAAGAATTAATGAAAGACAAAAGGAATCAAAAAAAAAAGAAAGGGTGATTGAAAATATGAGAGAGTAAGTGAATGATAGAAAAAAAGAAATCATGAAAAGAAAACACAGAAAAAATTTAAAAAGAAATGAAAAATAAAAGAGAAAAACAGAATCGATGCACGAAACGAAAGAAGCAGCCAAAAAAAGACCCAGATTTTTTTTTTGTTCTTTTTTTTCATCTGAAAGCTATTTCGACAAAAGAATTTAAAACAAAAATAAAGGAAATTTAATGTAAACCACATTAAAAGGCGCTGTGATTAGAAAAAAATGGTACAGACATTCATTTGTCATTAAATGACTTCATTTGTAACTGCCGTCGCCCTTGAGGTATGACGAACCCCTGGGGTAGGAGCCCGTGCCGTCAATAAAGAATTTCACAGCAAGCATATTACGGGATGGCAGAAGTAAACGTCACACTAAACTAAAGAAAAAAATGATAATAAAGCAAAAATGATTAAAAAAAATATATGAAATACGTAATAACCTTAACACAAAACTTGTAAAACATGGAACTAATCGGCCGAGTTTCTGTCTTAATGTTTGCCTTGTGTTAACAAAAGATGCAACAAATAAAAAAGTACAAAAACAGACCTTATAAAATGAGAAAGAAGAGGTTCAGCAGTCCCCAAACCAACCCACCCACTAACAGGCACGATTCCTGACGCACGTAGTTGCTCCCAATTAACGCAATCAAAAATAAATATATAAACCCTAAAAAGATGTTATTTGCGTAACAAAGGAGGTGAAGGGTTTGTCTAACTGCCCATCTGTAAAACATTCACAATTTATGATGTACTGCCATAGCAGACGCTTCCGTGAGCGCGTCGACTGTTACGACACATGTCAAAGTTTGAAAGCTAATGTTACGTAATCACTGCTACTAAAAATGAGTTTGTGGTGTGTTCAATGGCACTATTAGAATGACTGAAGCGCCTTTGGTTATGGGCAAGAACGACACCAACAGTTAACATAATTCAGGCATAGAAGCTATGTTTTAGTGAAAGAAAGAAAATGGAAGATATATATATATATATATATATATATATATATATATATATATATATATATATATATATATATGGACGCGTATGCATATTAAAATGGAAATAAACGAAGTAACGGGTCACCAGTTAGTAAGTGTGGGCAGATTTTTGTAAATGCAAAAATTGAGAAAAACGAAATTTTATAACATTTTTATACGAGAAATAAGAATATATAAGATATTTTTAATCGTGAAAATATTAATTTATAGACATTAAGAAAGTTGAGTGAGTAGTTACAAGTCAAAATATCCATAGTGTGAATAATATGCATGAGTAATGTACGTATGTGAGTATTTGGCAGCATGGCATTGTGTATGTGTGTTGATTTACCTTGTTCTTGCGAGTGCATGAATCGTTCTGAGTAACAGTACGTTTCTGTTCACCTAACTGTCACTTTTTAGCATTCCTCGGAATCGCTTCTCGATTCAGTCGCAACGAGTCAAAGAGGAGTTGATAGATACATGTTATTTAAACATCTAACGCAAATATAAGCTTGTAGTAGTTTTTCGACTAGGAGCAAAGTGTAGTATCTCTTCTGATACTAAATTTTATCCATAAGATCCTTCTAGACTGGGGCAATTTAAATTTGTGTTCCAATTCAGAGTGTTCTTACTTGAAAAGCTATGCCTCTCCAAATTAAAAGCTAAACTCGTATCTAATTCTAGCACCGTGGGGAGCCAAGTAAATCGGAGCATTATACTTGCCGATCGAAAGCAAATATAAAAGAAAAGAATAAGATATAAATTTACTTGCCTCCCCACAAGGGTGAGGTTAGACAGAAAGTCGCTTTTTAATGTTAGGAAAATCCAGCGCTTCAAATGAAGTCACTTTGATTGAAAAAAAAAAAAAAATTGGCGCAGTCAAGAAGGATTTCTTCTCCTCCAACCGGGGACAGAATAAATCGAACGATTTAAATTATTTATTTGGAAAATTTATAGAAGCCAAATTCTAAACAAGTCAGGCACAAGGCCATCAAAAGTGTGAGGCTGATTATTGTTGGTCATGCTGAATTTACTTTACTAATCCCCCTAAAATAATATATATATATATATATATATATATATATATATATATATATATATATATATATATATATATACTAGCAGGGGTGCCCGGCGTTGCTCGGGTGTTTGGAGGTGTATGCTGTGCAAAAAAAAACAAAAAAAATGGTTAATTTTTTAAAACTTTGACCCCTATTATGACCCCTTAAAATTTATAGTTTCGGGCTCAAATCACTTTATTAAGTTAGATCCAGGTTCAAGGAACCTATATCTAAAATTTCAAGTGTCTAGACCCAAAATTGTCGGAGGAGTTTGGTAGAGTTCTTAAAGGTCAAATCGTTGAAATTTGACTCCTTAACAGCCAAATTTCTGGCTGACACCCGTCACATCGATTTTCCCAAATCTCAGTACCCGGTATTTCAAATTTCGAGTCTATAAACTAAAAATTGACAGAGTTATTGCGTAGGGAAATGTACACAGACAGACAGACACACAGACACACAGACAGACAGACACGTTCACTTTTATATATATATATATATATATATATATATATATATATATATATATTATAAATGCCCCTTTAAGAAACTCGTTTCTTATCGTTGACTACTCTACAGTTGGAATAAAATCGGTCAATTTAGCTCGCATGCGCAAATCATTATATAATACTTTCACTTTGACAGACGTTAAAAACATTTGAAAAATAACAAAAAAAAAGGTTAAATTTCAACAATATCGCGGTTAACATTGGCCGAATGGATTTGGTTCTTGCTAATAGAGTCAGACATGGCTTCGTTGCCGGATCTGTTGACCAGTGTTAATCCTGACACCCTGCAGTGATGATTTCCGAAAGGATGAAACTCTAGTGTCTGTAGGTATTTAATAATTATATATATATATATATATATATATATATATATATATATATATATATTAAAAATATGCTATATATATTTCTTTTCTCTCTCTCTTTCTATAGAAAGAAATAGAAAGAAATCTTTCTATTTCCATCTGTATATATATATATATATATATATATATATATATATATATATATATTAACATTGCTCGGTCGTGAAATAAAACCTAACATATAGTAATGATTAAAAAAAATGACTCATACGCCACCACAGAGAATCGAAAGCAAAACGTTTAGCGTACGATTTACTTTTTTACTTTGACGTTAATGCCTGACCTATGACGACTAAAACTTAAAGCATTGGTTAATAGTGATTACGTTACGTATGCATATTCGTAGTGCTTTCGTTTGATCTTTTAATTTTTTTTTCACATATTTGCACTGATTTTCCCCTAATAAAACCAAAATGTAAAGTTTCGTATGGGTTCGATTATCCTATGTGTGAAGTTTCATGTCTGTAGAAAAAAAAACTGACAGAGGAGTTTGGGAGGCAAATTTTTTAAAACAAATGTATATATATACGCATACATATATATAAAGAAGTTCGTATTTACTATTACCTTTTACGCAAATATTACGCAAGTATAAATCATGTAGGATATTTGCATAAATAGGATAATGTAGGATAATTACACGTTAACTAAAGATGATCATCCTATAAGAAAACCGAAAAAAAAAAACTAATAGGGAATTAATCAAAATGAATGTTTAAAAGAATATTCAAATTAGTTAGATCTTTTGCAGATGGATTTAATTTCACGACCCATATATAATGACGTTATATTTTCTTTTTAAATAAATAAAAAAATGGGTTTTTAATATGAATACCAATACACAAAAAACAAGTGAGGCATGCATGGTTCCCCGTGAGTGAACAGGGGACGAGGCATAAAATATGATTAAGTTCAACGTTTGCACCCACCCCCCATCATTTAGCCCCAAAATCCACAGGGGACGTCAAATCCTGATGAAAATGATCAAACGGTGCAGTTTAAGGCCGTAACATATGTAAATTTGAGTTCTGCACCGTGCAAAAAAAAAAAAAAAAAGAAAAGAAATGACTAAGTCCATTAAGTTCCCAAGGTCCCCAAGGCCTTACCATATTTAAATTGGAGTTCAGCACCATGCAAAACTGCTAAATAGATATACACTGAAAATTATGGACAAATATGGTTAAATAGTCCCAAAAATGGAGTGTTTTTATTCTCCCTAAAAGAGCCCCTATGGCACACCCAAGAATTATCGCGAAGTATAGACAAACAAAATTATATAGCAATCATTTAGTTACAACACAGAGACATCAATTTTTTTTAAATAAACACAAAAATGTCAATTTTTGCCATTTTAACCCGAAAGGATGGGGGTTGAGGCAACTAAAGTTTTCTCGGAAAATCCGTTCTGTTACTTTTTTTATTCATATTATGTATGTTTTTGTAAAATTTCAAAAAATTCAAAGGTGTAGTTATTGAGAAAAGTTCGGACAGACGAACGCACGAACGGACAAATGTAAATTTACAGGCCCACCCTCCTTTTGTCGGCGACCAAAAACAAATCCATCTATCTATCTATTTATCTCTCTCTCTTTATATATATATATATATATATATATATATATATATATATATATATATATATATATATATTTGTTTACTGTTTTTTGGGGAAAGAATTCCAACAAAGTGCTCGATTACAAAGAAAAACTTTTTCGATATAATGAATGCAGTTTTGTTTATATTTCTTTTTTCCTTGGTTTTCAACCGCACGTGTCGGTAACTTTCTTTGCAGCTGCTTGCGATATTTGTAATTGATTAGACAGATAAATAACCAAACAGTAACATGTAGGATAGAACATTTTAGCTGATATTGATATCAGTAACTTACCAGATGTCTATACTATATAACAAGACTGAAGCAAGATGAAGATTTCATTAGAGATGTTTTCTGCTTATCTATCTATCTATAAAATTAATGAGTGTGTACGTTTGTTGAAAAAGAACGTCAGCGGAGTGCTCAGTTATTAAAGAAACTCAAAAATAAAAGTGCAATATTATATATGTATATAAGCATATGTATATGTGAGTGTATATATATATATGTATATATATATATATATATATATATATATATATATATATATATATATATATATATATAAGACAGAGAAGGTAGACAGAAAAAAATGTTAATTCGTAAAGATGGCAATTTTTGTAGGAAATCTTGTTTTCAGCAGTTGTATTTCGAAGTACAACCGCTGACTTTACAAACAGACTTTTCTTTCTCCAACTTTACAACATGGCAAGAAAGAAGAAAAGAAAAAAGAAACAAAACAACACACTGAAGATGGAGTATACCTCTGAAATATATTTGTTATAAATTTCAAACAAGTAAAATTTTGTTTATTTTCCTAATATTACGTTGTGATTTGGCTTTCAAGTGCACTTGATGCGTATTTTATTTGATTTTACTACGTGTTTTTATATATTATCGCTGACATAGTCGCGCGTTTATCAATCAGAGATTCACTTATCTAAAATTCACCCTTTTCTTTTTAATTTTTTGTAGGAGATAGTTCCTTCCATTTTTTTTTTTTTTTTGTGTTAGAAATTCACTAGATAAAATCTGGATAATTTATAATTTATATTTTAGTTGTTTATTATTATTATTATTGTTGTTGTTGTTGTTGTTGGTGGTGGTGGTGTTGTTGTTGTTATTATTATTATTTACTTATTTTAATTTTTATGGTTTCATGTGTTGTAATTATCAGGAAAAAACTCTGACGTTATATCTATTCCTCACACAGTATGTCCCAAAACTAGATATACTAGTCCCTAGCGATATAAGCTCATGTGGTCGGTATCTTACATAACATGCCGACCGGAAGTAAAACACTGATTGCACACGCGTCAACATTTCTGCTCCTAGCAGAAAAGTGCTATTCAAATATCAAGAAATAAGCTCTTACTATTATTTTCACAGTTACAAAGTTCCATCAATATCTACACGGACGATAAACCTCTATTAACCAAATTTCGGTCGAAAAATGTGCTACACATCTACACAGCAAACAGACTGCTGATGCTGGGCACTATTCTGCTGAATTACAATTTCAAGTTAGAGTACCTCTCCTCAAAGCAGATCTGACAACCATTTTAAAGTTGGTCTCGAGCCAGTGTGAACTTCTCGATGATTCAGTAATTACTTCCTTAAATATCAATAGTGAACTTAAGACAATGATGTGCAATACAAACAGAGACCTTCTAGTAACACTACATGACATTAAACGAGAAGCTTTAAAAGGCGAATGTGTTAGAATGAATCCCCAATATCACCCGCAGAATGTTTCGTCGACACGGTGAAACGAGTACTCAAGAAAGCATGGCGCACATTTACAGAAACGGCACTGCAACAGTTTCTACGGGTCTAACGGATCACACCTAAGCCTAACACACCATCAGCATTATCCCCAGCGGAGACTATGTTTCAGTAAAAGATGAGACTCATATTTGAAAAATTGTTATTAAGGCAAACAAAATTAAGAAACGCTATTGTGCCTAAGAAACGACATGGCCCAACAGAAAAAAAGTTTTCTATAAAACATACAAAAACAATGTGTCTTTCTGAGAACTGAGCACAATAGAATAAAGATAATAAACATGGCGTACATTATTCAAGGTGTTAAATTCACGCGTAAGACACTTTAATCGGATAAGAAAGCGTGTTTGATGGTCCAAACTATGCATCTGATGAAGAAGAAAAGATCATTAAGATTATATTCGACATTGAACCACCTCAAGCAACTCCAGAACGACGCCAGTCGGGAAGGAAAAAGAAATTCCCGGATCATTTAACTGCCGAACTAAAAAGGAAATGGTATTCTCGCTGACAAAACAGGGGCAAACTAACACACACACACACACACACACACACACACACACACACACACACACACACACCTAAAAATGCAGAGTAAAGGCTTGGGAGGAGGATGTTATGGAGACTTACCCATTCACTTCTAATGTACTTTCTAACTATTATAAAAACACCGTAAGCTCGTGATGAATTATCGCGACGTAACACGAGACTACATATTAACTATATATATATATATATATATATATATATATATATATATATATATATATATATATATGTATATATATATATATATATATATATATATATATATATATATATATATATATATATACGTACAAGATTTTATATATTTATGTGTCATATTTTTGAAGTAAACTGTATGAAGTATCTGTAAATATTTCGCAAACAATATGTCATAAGATTGTTTTTTTGTTCTTGTTTCCTCTGTGCCTTTTGGGCTGCTGTTTTATTTCGCTAACTTTGATCGTTTTTTTTTTCCGCAGGCTTATACTCAGAAGATCATGGCTTTGTCGACAACAACATGTACGATCCAGTCCATGACACGGAATTCTTAATGGGTGGTAATCCGGAACACTACGCGGAATATTGGTGGAATGACGGTGAACCAATCTGGATCACGGCTCGTAAACAGGTGCGTCTCCCCTTGATGTATTTCCCCTTTCAAGTTTTGTTTCCTCCACAATTTCGTACAGTCAGGGAAACAGGAAATATAGGGGGAGTTTTATGTTATTGGGACACAAATTCAATGAGTTCATCGGAGCATATTCCATTAAAGTACATTAAAACAGACACTGGAATGCAACATTGCAGCTATTGGACGATGGTTGGATCTTGGTCGATAGTGCACAGTCTATTAAGTTGGAGAATATTTTTTAAACCCTGACTAAATGGAAGAAACAGCGAGTGGATTCACCTGCTTGGATGTGGCAACAATACTCCATTCATGAACGAATGATAGTTTTGTAAACACATAAGGCACTCTCATGTGTCAGTAATTTTCTAGTACGGTAGAACAAGCCCACATTTGCTACAGCCATGGTAATGCCCTCTATGTAGTTATCCCAATTCACGTTGTCTGAAAAGTTTGAACAATGAACGCTGATGTAGGGTGTTATTAGCCATGCCAATCGGTGTTGAGAAGGTTTCTTTTAATTGTTAAAGGAAAGAAGTTTAGTCTTAATAGCATTGTATGTTATTATTCATTGCACTACAAACTTCAGATTTTTTTATTAAGATTTCTGCCATTGTTTTTATATGTGTACATTTGTTGTTCCTTTGTGTATATTATAAGACGTGATGTCATCAGCATTCTCTCTCTTCTCCTCTCCTTCTATCTATCTTTCTATCTCTCCATTTTATCCTCTTTTAATCACTTACACACACACGTGACGATAGTTAAAACCAGAATAAGCGATATTCTATCTATCTTCTTCGTCTCTATACTTGCAGTTTTTCTTTCTTTCGCCATGCTAGTCATAAGCAAAGAAAAAAAGGTGAAGTAAAATATACAAATTAATATTTTCCTTTCTTTCCTTTTCATTGGTCAATAATTAAATATTCTCTTATTCCTTTTCCCGCTGTAAGTAGGTAATGGAGTACATTTTTATCATGAAGTTAAAGTTCCCTCTTTTAATTTTTTATACTAAAGAGAATATGTTAGACAAAATTGGGTGTTTGCTGAATGTCAGAAAAACAAAGTACGTGCAAATAGATTATTTATGTATAAAGTTGTGTCCCAACGAAAGCTTATCGAATATACGTACGGGGACCATTCCATGCGCCACACAGCACTATAATATTATACAACTGTTGATAGAGCGACCGTTCGTATAGCTTCTTAAGAGTAAGGGGTCGAGTTCTACCAGTCAGAAACAACAGGTAGACAAGCTATTAAACCTGTTCCTGTTAAAATAATACCGGCCGAGACTAATCATGTGAATCTAGGTTACAAGCAAATTTCCTCGAGCTGTCCAGATTGAAAGAGAGGTGGTTGCTCGGTGTTCATTGTTTTAGATAACAGTGTTTTAAGTGTCATTGTGACGGTGCTCTTGCCCTAAACGTTGCTATTAGACAAAAAATAATCGGAAATCTATGTACGACAATAAGTATTACTAGAATTAAATATAAACTCGATGAAATCGATTGAAATTAAATGTGTTGTTTTAAAAAGATAGTGCAATAGTTGTGAAAACTTACTTACTGGGCAG